>NC_052515.1:4601360-4705747 GCF_014356525.2 Nilaparvata lugens
TATTTGTATTGAATGAAAAAGACTAAGAAATTGTCAAAAAATTTCATTCAATATGAATAATTACCACAATATCAACTTCTCAACTACACAAAAAAATATTGTTCCACTAACACAAATGATTTTCAACAGGGCAAGGAACTGTTCATGGACTTGGATGAGGGAGCTCTGAAACTGATCGATCCAGAGAATCTGACCACTCTCAACACTCAACCCATTCACACAATCAGAGTCTGGGGTGTGGGACGTGATAATGGAAGGTAAGAATCAATTATAATTTCTACTCTACTAACTAGAGTTAGAAGAGTATTTCCCGTTAGATCCTGCTTCCAAGTTATTCTTTATAACTTTGAATTATACCAATGATTGAAATCAACAATATTAATGGCATTCACAATTATTAGTTTTATTTTGTCACATCCACATTTATTAGACAATGGTGCACATGGGGTAACGCTAAATGGACTAGCAAATAATGGCGGTCAGACAAACTTATGTTCTCCTGACCAAAAACTACACAACATCTCAAGAGATCAGAAAAATATACTGTATACAGTATAATAGAGTAGGCTAACACAAATATATTTAAATGTTATGCAGGTGAGAAAGCAATTAAAGTTTCTACAATACAATATTAATTGTTTTCACAATAGTTTCTACAACTATTTACAGTATTATAGAGGAGTAGATTAACACAAATATAAATGGAATTTAATGTAGGGAAGAAAGAAATTACAGTTTTTACAATTAATTATTAATTGTATTCACAATTGCAGTTACTGCAACTACTATTTACAGTATTTGAGTAGGCTACACAATATTACGTATTTATTTATATATTGATAGGTTACAAATAATTCTCAACTATGAATGATTGGGGAAGGAAACAACAGGCTTAAAGCCCAAAACTGTTCCTTTCCCAATTTACATAGAAATTGCATACATTGAATGTGTTATGAATTATTCTAATAAAGCTACCTGAATATTCAATTATTATGGCGGATTTTCATTCTGACTGTTTGAAATGACATAAGTGCTTGAAACTAGTTGTATTTAGGTATAAAAAAATGGTACTAGCAATATTCCATGATAATTATATAAAATGTTATTGATAGTCATTTTGGTCTAGTTGTGTTCTGAAATCAACAAGACCTAGAGTTAGAAGAGTATTTCCCGTTAGATCCAGCTTCTGAGTTATTCTTTATAACTTTGAATTATATCAAAATGATTGGATAATTCTAAGACAACTGTCTTAAATTCTGCATTGTGTTTAGCGTTAAATTGTTATGATAGATGTGTTGATAAAAGATTTTAGAATAGTTGGTAAGTTGTTGATAGATGTAATAATAATATAGGCCTACTCCCATCACTTGCAAGTAATGTAATAGGATTGGAAAATAGTCCCTGTCATTCATGTAGTAGAGTAGGATTTGGAAAATGTAGGCCTAGTATGATGAAGCCTACGCTATATCACAGAATACAGCAGTTAAATAAATTGTATTACAGAATTACAGCAGTATGCATATTGTATTCTGTGGTTATATATAATTTAAATTTTTATCAAAATGCTGATTCTGGGCTCATCTGACAATTTCACTTTAGAATGTCAATGGAAAGAGACTATTTTGGGCATTTCATACTGCACTGATTGATCAATTAGATTATTTTATAATGTGAAATATTTATTTCGGAAAATTTCAATTTAGGACATTGATTGCAAGCCTAGAACTAGAGAATGGTCAAGTTTAGTCTTGGAAAAAATGGTTTCTTCTAGAATGAACTAGTTTATTCTTATGCATCATGTGTATAATGTATAATCTATTGTATAATATCAACAAAGCCCAATGTATATTATGTAAATTTGTAATGTTGTAAATTTCTTGATACATTGAAAGTTATTTATAGTTGCTTGCTGCAATATTCAGAGTATGTGAAAGAAAATCCGCGAGCTTGAAAAAATCAACTAGTGGCTAATTCATGAAAAATATTCACCAATTTAATTGAGATACTTGGAACTATATTTCTAGCAAAGAATCAAAAAGCGGCATAGAAAAATGTATCTCAAAATTTAAAAGATTCAGATTCTCTAACAAGATTACTACAGAATCTTATCCAAACAATAAGATGTACTTCTTTGGATACACTCTATTTTTTAAATAATTGTTTTTGAAATCAAAGAAAAACGATTAGCCTACTATAAGTGAACTGTATTTTTTCAACATTTTTGAAATACCTGAATTTTTTCTTAGGTAATTGTGCTAATAGATTTTTGTATTTTTTCCTCTATTCTTTGTGCCTTACACCTGATTTTCTACTTACAAAATCATCAACAGAGAGAGGTAAAGAAGTGTTTTTTTTTAATTCTTGGTCGTTTTTTGTGTTAATAATTGTTGTCATTGCTGCTTTTGTGCTGTGTTATGTGTCTTTTGCTCCAAGCTTCAGTCGTATTTATTCTATCTCTCATATAATAATTTTGTTCTATTTTATTTTACATAAACAAAGTTTGATACTTGTTCTATTTTATTTTACATGAAGTAATTTCCATTCTGTTCTATTTTATTTTACATAAACAAAGTTTGATACTTGTTCTATTTCATTTTACATAAAGTAATTTTCATTCTTGTTCTATTTCTTATTTTATTCCATTCTCTATTAGTACCTATCAAGGTTTTACAATCTTGATGTTACTTGTGAATTCTTGTTTCATTTATTTATTGGATAGAGTAAACAATAATCGGAAAAGTTTTCATGCTAGTGGCTAGTATTTGAAATGTGAAGACTTTTGAATGTTACTTTTTGACTTTTGAAATTTGAAGGTGTCATATGCGGTACTAATTTGCACGTTTGTTCTTGGACGTTCGCAGAGATTTCGCATACGTGGCGCGTGACCGGACGACACGCAAACATATGTGTCACGTGTTCCGGTGTGACATTCCAGCCAGGACCATTGCCAACACCCTGCGTGACATATGCAAGAAGATCATGATCGAGCGCAGTCTACAGCAGAACCTGGCTAAACCCATCGATATCAGTGAGTATACCAACATTGTCCATCAAACTCAATCAATCAAATTGATCTTCATTCTGGAATTGTAACAAATATTAAATTGAAATGAAACATTTCACTATAAACTCTCATTTCAAAAAATGCTACAAATAAGGAGAAATTGCATAATTTGTTCAAATATTGCTGATTAAAAAGAAAATCCAAAGTTAGATTCTTATGTAAAGCACCACAAAGAATTATTCTACTGCAAATATTGACCACAGGGATATTTGCAGTAGAATAATTCTTTGTGGTGCTTTACATAAGAATCTAACTTTGGATTTTCTTTTTAATCAGCAATATTTGAACAAATTATGCAATTTCTCCTTATTTGTAGCATTTTTTGAAATGAGAGTTTATAGTGAAATGTTTCATTTCAATTTAATATTTGTTACAATTCCAGAATGAAGATCAATTTGATTGATTGAGTTTGATGGACAATGTTGGTATACTCACTGATATCGATGGGTTTAGCCAGGTTCTGCTGTAGACTGCGCTCGATCATGATCTTCTTGCATATGTCACGCAGGGTGTTGGCAATGGTCCTGGCTGGAATGTCACACCTGAACACGTGACACATATGTTTGCGTGTCGTCCGGTCACGCGCCACGTATGCGAAATCTCTGCGAACGTCCAAGAACAAACGTGCAAATTAGTACCGCATATGACACCTTCAAATTTCAAAAGTCAAAAAAGTAACATTCAAAAGTCTTCACATTTCAAATACTAGCCACTAACATGAAATTTATCCAAACAGATTTTACTGTACAGTTCACAAAATGATTTATCAAACAGGTTCCACTGTACAGTCCAACAATGCAGCGAAACCTGAACATTAGTGCCAGTCTTTCCGACGTAGAAGTGCGGGCGAATAGCTCGGCAGTTCGGGTGAACGGAGAAATATTTAACTCAATACAGTTTAGCATAACGTTCTGGTTTTGTTGCCCAATTAGACTGTATAGTCAAATCTTTTTCTTTTTTTTTTGGTTAAACGTTATCTTAGTGGATTTTCTTACACAGTACCAGAGAAAAGTTCTATAATTGCTATAATTGTAAACTTCTAAACTGCTATATTTGTATTCTGTGACAGTACTAATTCAATTAAAATTGTCTTTTAGATTATCATTTATACATTTTCACTTATGGGAAACTTTTCATAGAAATGTAAATAGAGAAAAATCATTTAAACGGTTTGAGCATTATGATAAAATATTTATCGGTCCTGCAAATGTTGCATAAGATTTTTCACTTATGGTGAACTTTTCATAGAGTAAAATTTTTTAAACAATTTGAACATTATGATGAAATATTTATTGGTACTGCAAATGTTGCAAAAATTTTAAACTAATTTTCACAGTAATAATTCCATGGAATTTTTTTTAAATGATTAATTATTATTATTAAACAAAAATCCAAATTAAATGCTACATAAATGCAATATCTCAGTAATTTTCATTTTTAATTATTCTTCACACATTGTTTCAACTAAAGGATCATTGTTTCAGGATATAAATGGGAGAACAAAATGAAGCTCTTCCAGCTGATAGACTAATGTATTCACATCCTTTAAGAGTTCATGACCAGAATTTATTACAAAAATCATGACTCTGCTTTTTGTAATAAATTCTGGTCATGAACTCTTAAAGGATGTGAATACATTAGTCTATCAGCTGGAAGAGCTTCATTTTGTTCTCCCATTTATATCCTGAAACAATGATCCTTTAGTTGAAACAATGTGTGAAGAATAATTAAAAATGAAAATTACTGAGATATTGCATTTATGTAGCATTTAATTTGGATTTTTGTTTAATAATAATAATTAATCATTTAAAAAAAATTCCATTGAATTATTACTGTGAAAATTAGTTTAAAATTTTTGCAACATTTGCAGTACCAATAAATATTTCATCATAATGTTCAAATTGTTTAAAAAATTTTACTCTATGAAAAGTTCACCATAAGTGAAAAAATCTTATGCAACATTTGCAGGACCGATAAATATTTTATCATAATGCTCAAACCGTTTAAATGATTTTTCTCTATTTACATTTCTATGAAAAGTTTCCCATAAGTGAAAAATGTATAAATGATAATCTAAAAGACAATTTTAATTGAATTAGTACTGTCACAGAATACAAATATAGCAGTTTAGAAGTTTACAATTATAGCAATTATAGAACTTTTCTCTGGTACTGTGTAAGATAATCCACTAAGATAACGTTTAACCAAAAAAAAAAAAGAAAAAGATTTGACTATACAGTCTAATTGGGCAACAAAACCAGAACGTTATGCTAAACTGTATTGAGTTAAATATTTCTCCGTTCACCCGAACTGCCGAGCTATTCGCCCGCACTTCTACGTCGGAAAAGACTGGCACTAATGTTCAGGTTTCGCTGCATTGTTGGACTGTACAGTGGAACCTGTTTGATAAATCATTTTGTGAACTGTACAGTAAAATCTGTTTGGATAAATTTCATGTTAGTGGCTAGTATTTGAAATGTGAAGACTTTTGAATGTTACTTTTTTGACTTTTGAAATTTGAAGGTGTCATATGCGGTACTAATTTGCACGTTTGTTCTTGGACGTTCGCAGAGATTTCGCGTACGTGGCGCGTGACCGGACGACACGCAAACATATGTGTCACGTGTTCAGGTGTGACATTCCAGCCAGGACCATTGCCAACACCCTGCGTGACATATGCAAGAAGATCATGATCGAGCGCAGTCTACAGCAGAACCTGGCTAAACCCATCGATATCAGTGAGTATACCAACATTGTCCATCAAACTCAATCAATCAAATTGATCTTCATTCTGGAATTGTAACAAATATTAAATTGAAATGAAACATTTCACTATAAACTCTCATTTCAAAAAATGCTACAAATAAGGAGAAATTGCATAATTTGTTCAAATATTGCTGATTAAAAAAGAAAATCCAAAGTTAAATTCTTATGTAAAGCACCACAAAGAATTATGCTACTGCAAATATTGACCACAGGGTGGACAGCTAGAAAAGTTTTGATTGAAAACTTCATTGAAATGATAACAAATTCTCAAAAACCAATCAGATAAAAAAATGTTGTACTATATAGTAATCCAAATAATTGCTTAAATCTTCAAACCGATCAGTGATTTTCCAGTTTATGAATTCTTGTAAAATTCATTACGGTAATAACAATGATAATGCCGAGCGACCTGGCTGGTGACCTTTTCAAGTCGCACCAGATCAATTTCAGGGCCTCTGACATGACTTACAGTCTGCTTCTAGGCAGCCGGGACCGACAACAACGTGTCCAGCCGGAACACTGAAATGGCCCGAGGAAAATTTCTTTCCTGGGCCAGGATTCGAACCCTAGTTTACACAGCCAGAGTCTAAACCACTCGACTACGGCTACTTCGTAGGATTTACTGGCTATAATGCGGTTCACGTTTTAGAGGCTGTGTTTGATTAGCAAATGGTAGGCCTATTGTCTATCATTCAACAATAAAGCAGATAGTGCTATCTCTTTCACGCTTTGCTCTGTTGCCAGATCGTCTCTTAACAATGTAGAATTGATAGTCAATTAAAAAAATATTTCATTTTAATCATTAAAATTCATAATGAAATTATTGAAAAATATTATTTCTTGCTTAATAAAATATAATAGATTATTTTAAACGAGAATGAACAGTTAATATTACATCAATACACCTGTATCAGCCACCGTCTATAGAAGGCATTGACAAGACAAAGGATCGGCAACGATGTTCTGCTATCTTTCTCCACTGCCATTATAACGTGGATCTCACTATAGGTAGCCTTAGTGTGAAGTAAGTGTGAATTTATTGTAACATAAATAATATAATGAAATTTAATCAATGTGTTGAATTAATATTTGTGCTAATTTTATGGTTATTTCAGATGGCAGCAGTATGACAGGTAGGTCGGGACTGGCTACCAGGCCTACCAACCTTCCCACAGAGCACCGTCGTTCACACCACCGCACAGGTCAAACTCTAGTCAGTGAGTAACAACTAATTTATCATCTACTAAATTATTGAATCCAATTATATCCTTTTAACTGTCTGTAGCTTGGTATGCAAAAACTACCAATTTCATTGACACAGAATATTCTATGGCGTTAGTTTGCTATGCATTTGTATTATTTGCATTTCATTTATGTATATTATTGAGAATAAGTGCGCACTGGGCAAATTCTAGTCAGTGAGTGTCCACTAATGTATCATCATCTACTAAATTACAGTATTGAATCTAATTATATCCTTACAGTTGTGTTGTGAGTGATGTTGTGGAACACTTCCTCCTCTGCCATTTTCTATTGGGTAGACAGTAGTTGTAAACAAACAGCTGAAGATGTGGCTGGTAAAGCCACGAAACCAGGTTCTGTATAAATTATAATATTCTATAATAATAAAAAGTGGTTGACAATTTAAATTTGTGTTTTCACTAATTATATCCGTTCAACTGTGGCTTGGTGCAAAAACCAACAATGTCATTCATACAGAATACTTTATGGTATGATTTTATTATGCATTTGGATCATAATATGTATTCCATGTTTATTATTGAGAATAAGAACTCAAATTCAAGTATCGAAACACATCTGTAGAATTAATGACAGACATTGCCAATATTTTGGACTTGTCCTAATATCAACTATTCATCTAAATGTTGTACTTTGTACATTATGGGACTGTTCAGACAGTAACGTAAATGAGGAGTGATCCGTGGTCTAGTGGATAGAGTGCTTGCGTAGCAGCATAGAGATCCCGGGTTCAAACCCCACTGAGAGCCAAAAGTTTTTTAAACAGATCACTCCCGTGTTATCGGATGGGCACGTTAAACTGTCGGTCCCGGCTGAAGTATGACAGTCGTAAGGCCCTTTGACGGCTTAAATTATATATATTCAGGCGGTGGGACCTTCCCGCAAGGGACTGCCCACCAACAAAAGCCATACGAATTTACTTAACGTAAATGAATATAGTTGGTTCTCAAGAAATTTTTCACACATCAACATCAATTCAAATCAAATCGTTTATTGTACAAAAAATACATGGTACAAATAATCTTTTTAAATAACATGATTGTGCTACACGTCATTATAATATAGTTGTAATAATAATATCATTTAGTCTTATGGGATTGTTCATACATCAACAGACGAGATTATCATTGTTTCTCATGGGAGTGTTCACACAACAACATAAAGTAATATTATTGGGTGTTATGAAAGTTTCATACAAGAACAATAATGAACAGCGTTAAGTTTTATGGGCGTGTTCACTCCTCGACAGAAATGAATACCGTGTGTTATTATGGGAGTGTTCATACAAGAGCAGGAAAAGGTTATCATTGGTTTTTATGGGAGTGTTCACACATCAGTAGAAATAAATACTCTTGGTTCTTATGAGAGTGTTTATGTGTGCAGCACACACTCATTTCTATTGAAGTTTTCACATATCAGTAGAAATTAATCTCATTGGTTCTTATTTTGGTAGAGAGTTAGTGGGGAGGATATTTTTAATATTCTTTCCGAAGAATGGACATGATATGTCCAAAGCTCCGCCAATTTATGTAGATGCATAACAATAAATTTATCTATAGTTATTATATTACAAATTGCTTTTCATATCATATACAGTTCATAATTATTTTCTAGTCTATATTATGTAAATTCATCTATAATTTTGCTGTATGTAAGCTATTGTATATAAGTGTATAGCCAGTATATATTGTAATCTACATAAATAAAGTACTTGATCAATCAATCAATTATGGGAGTCTTCATACAAGAGCAGGAAAATATTATCAATGGTTGTTTTGGGTGTGTTTACAAATCAACAGAGATGACTATTATCAATCAAATCAATCATTTTTCATTCCAATCAACACAATACAATATACATAATAGAAATCAAAACACAAAAAATCACATCAAAAATAAATTTCCAATGAAATACAAAAACAGGCTTCATGGCGGGGTGTGCTGAAAAGAAAGAAAGGAGGCTTTATTGTTTGATATGAAAGCTTTCACACATCAACATAGATCAATACCATTATTTAATCTTATGGTAGTGTTTACACATCAACAGAAATTAACACCGTTCGTTCTTATGAGAGTGTTTATGTGTGAAGCAGAATCATTCTAATTTAAGTATTAAGTAATGAATACCCTGTGTTCTTATAGGACCGTTCATACAAAAGCAGGAAATGAATACCATGGATTCTATTGTAGTGTTCATGTGTGCAGCAGAACCATATCCGACGCGTGTTCTTATAAAAGCAGGAAAAGAATACTGTTGGTTCTTATGCGAGTGTTCATCAATTAATCAATTATTATTAAACGAAAATCCAAATTAAAATGTTGTATATCACCCGGAAGACTTCTGCTACTGCAAATATTGACAATAGGGTAAACATCAGATGTAAATTCAGGTGGTTTACATAATTTAATTTGGATTTTCGTTTAATCAGTTTATGTTCTTAACGAAATTTGTGTAAAGAGTACAATAATTTTAAAATATCAATAGACAAGACAAAAATTATGGCTTTCACAGGTAAACATCCAACCCGGTCAAAAATTGTGATTG
Organism: Nilaparvata lugens; assembly: GCF_014356525.2. Lineage (NCBI taxonomy): Eukaryota > Metazoa > Arthropoda > Insecta > Hemiptera > Delphacidae > Nilaparvata > Nilaparvata lugens. The sequence continues at coordinate 4,610,996 of NC_052515.1, forward strand.
ACAACAAAGTTCTAGAACAAGTGTCGAAATATACATATTTAGGATGTGACATCAGTTATAGTGAAGATTTGGATATCGAGAAAAAGATTGGAAAATATCAAGTGGTATGTGGCAATATTAGCAGAACCTTGGGGAAGCAAGCACGGAGAGAAACTATAATGACATTTTATAGAATAATGGATGCTCCAGTCCTCCTCTACGGAAGTGAGTCGTGGGTTACAACTAAACCCCTAGAGAGTAGAGTGCAGGCGGCGGAGATGCGATTCCTCCGGAGAACCAAGGGCTGCGATAGAAGGCACCACATCAGAAACGATGATATCCGAGCAGAGCTAGGAATTTACAGCTTGTTGGAAAAAGTCACACAATACCGGAAGCAGTGGAAAGACCATGTGGAAAGAATGCCGGCAGAAAGGCTTCCACTACAGATATTGAATTATAAACCGGCGGGGAAAAGATCTATTGGTAGGCCACGGAAGAGATGGCAATAAATACACTACTTGTTTATATTATAGCGTAATTTTGTAATTGAAATATAGATATTAATAAGCTGTTTGTAAGTCGGAACAGGCATTAACCTAATCCTTGTACGTAAGATGATGATGATGATTTTCGTTTAATAATAATTATTAATTCATTAGAATTTGAATAAATTCAATATCCCAGTAATTTCCAATTAATCAATTTATTTATTAATTCACTCATTTATTTATTTACTTATTGATTTATTTATATGTGCAGCAGAATCATTCCCCACACCAATGGAGGAGCCCCGCAAGACACTGCGAGCCGAGTATGTGGGTCAAACGCAGGTGTCACGTGCGGCCGGCATGGATGTGTTGAACGAGGCCATTGACCCAGATGGTGACCAGTGTGCCCCACGATCAGTGGAAACAGGTCACAGTGGCGGTCGCGCCTTCTATGATCACCATACTGCAGGCTGAAGTGAGTAGCTGTCTAACACTAATCCAATTCCGCATCCACACGTTGGCCCAATGCGTACAAATGACGACCAGCGCCAGAGTGTGGATGGGTGTTTTGCCAGCGCTCGCCTTCACTGGTCTTCGTTGGCCATCGCTCTGATTTTTGTCGAGCGGAGGCCAGCCCACTAAAGGCCGATGAAGTCCAGTGAAGGCCAGCGCTGGCAAACCACCCTTTCACACTCTAGCGCTGATCGAGTCCTGTTTTGTCTCCTGCTCTGCTTTTTTTCTGTGTAATTTTGTTGCTATAGGCCTAAATTGTTCGTTTTTACTATCCTTGCCCTATTACCATAGGTAAGGAAAGTATTGCTTTCCTAAAAAAATTAAGGTACCCCAATTTCTAAATTTCTATACGTTTCAAGGTCCCCTGAGTCCAAAAAAGTGGTTTTTGGGTATTGGTTTGTATGTATGTGTGTGTGTGTGTGTGTGTGTGTGTGTGTGTGTGTGTGTGTGTGTGTGTGTGTGTGTGTGTGTGTGTGTGTGTGTGTATGAGTGTATGTGCGTCTGTGTACACGATATCTCATCTCCCAATCAACGGAATGACTTGAAATTTGGAACTTAAGGTCCTTACACTATAAGGATCCGACATGAACAATTTCGATCAAATGCAATTCAAGATGGCGGCTAAAATGGCGAAAATGATGTCAAAAACAGGGTTTTTTGCAATTTTCTCGAAAACGGCTCCAACGATTTTGATCAAATTCATACCTTACAAAGTCATTGATAAGCTCTATCAACTGCAATAAGTCCCATATCTGTAAAAATTTCAGGAGCTCCGCCCCAGCAATGCAGAAAGATTCCCAATTATCAGGCTTCAGATACAATTGAAACAAAAAAAATCAAGTGGAGTAGATTGAGCATGAAAATCTCTACAATTAATGTTCAGTAACATTTTCACCTAAAATTTAAAATAAGCTTTAAATTCGAGAAAATGTGATTTTTCAATTGCAAATTATTGTTGATTCTATTAAATCATTCACTATGAAGAGATAGCAGACCTCATGTGTGTCTCCAGCGTTATTGCCCTGTCACCAGCTGGCTCAAATCTTTGAATAGTAGACTTGTGATGCGCGGGAACACTAGCGTCAGGTGATCAATTTTCATAACGGCAAGGAAAGTTGTGTGAGTGCGCCACACCAGATTTTTTTAGTTTTAATTGTGTTCATTTTATAGTTTATATTTTCAATGTCTATCATGGATATGTCGCTGGCTACCGCTGGCCTTGATGGGGCACTGGTCACATTGCAGTGTGGATGGCAAGACCAACGCGGCTAAGTTTATCAGGCTGAGCCAACATGTGGACTAGGCCTCATGAAGTTTAATAATATAGCTATAAAGTAATATAATGAACTACCAAAATATTTTATCTCAATGATATAAATGTATTACCGTATCAAGTTATAAAAAATATGTTTTATTGACGAATAAAATATATTTGACATAGTATTGATAATTATTATCATTTATTTATTTATCAAGTCAATAATGATAATTATTGTATATTATTAATTCGAATTACATATAATTGACAACGCTGCAGTCCTATTATTCACACTGACATAATAATGTGAATCTCACTATAGATATAGTAATGGTCATACATATTTCCGTTTCACTCAAACCATCAATCAATATTTATTTTATTACAACATGAATATTTTTGAATGATTCCATTTGATTCCATGTCTGTTGGAAGACAGCTTTGTTGCATTGACACTGTTAGCAATCTCCAGTGAACTGTATTCCTGGGGCCTATTGCATGAGGAAATACAAGCTAATAATATTAGTAGTCAGCTGTTTATTAGAATAGGAAATTACTGGAGTAATAACTTGTATTTTATCATGCTAAGGGCCCTGTTTGTTGTAATATTGACTTTTGTTTGTATGTTGGTTAACAGAACGTTGTAATAGTTCAACCAATGTTGGGATTGATTGGTTGACTTTCATTTGTCTGTTTTCGACAGAACATTGTAATAGATTGATTAATGTTGGGATTGATAGATTGACGTTTGTTTGTTTGTCTGTTTGCCAGGACGAGAGCAAGATAGTGGCCGAATGCAGAGTGCGCTTCCTGTCGTTCCTGGGCATAGGTCGCAACGTGAAGCAGTGCGCGTTCGTCATGCACACCGCTCAGGATCTGTTCATTGCGCATGTCTTTCACTGTCAGCCTTCGTCCGGCGCATTGTGCAAGACTATCGAGGCCGCTTGCAAGGTAATTCAATTCAAATCAAGTAGCTTCCTATTCACAAAATTATCAATGTAATTTAAACATTTAATTGTAGTAGAATTAAAACATCTTCTGACTTGGAGGGATATGCGAAGCAGATAATATATAAAATAGAATATGTTATTATTTCAAAGAAAAACAAATAAAATACAATGGAGGGAGATTAATATAGGTTTAACCAGTTCAGCCAACTAGACTGTTGAATAAAGTCATAGAAACAAGTGTGGTTGCGGTTGCCAAGTTGTCAAAACAGGCTCAGTTGTTGCAGTGCTTTCAGTGAGAAAAGTAATGTGCGAGATAAATTTCTTTTAACACGGCTCTTTCTCAAAGACGGAGAGGTCCGATGCTCTATCCCCACTAATCTCTCCACTACCTAGCAGCATTCTCCTTCTCTTGTGTCTGTGTGAGAGAGCTTTGTAACGCTTCGCTCCCCTCCAGGGCATGTTCCAAAGTGATATGTTTGTGTATGTTACGGAGATGTGTTCATCACAAGAACCTGAAGCGAAATGACACGGCGCATCCAATTGTGCGCAGGAGTCCGTCTGTGACTATGCTACAAACTGTGGAGGGAGAATTGGGTTTCTCCTCTTCATGTTAAAAGTAATTTATCTCGCACATTAGGTATGCGTAACTTTCGACTTGGAGGGACAGACCAGAGATTTGGAGGGAGATGGTGTACCAGTTTAGCCAATTAGACTGATGAATAAAGTCATAGAAACGAGCGCGGTTACGGTTGCCAAGTTGTCAAAACAGGCTCAGTTGTTGCAGTGCTTTCAGAGAGAAAACTAGGTATGCGTAACTTCCGACTTGGAGGGACAGACCAGAGATTTGGAGGGAGATGGTGTACCAGTTTAGACAATTAGGGCCGTTTGCACAGTCAACGCTTGAACTGAATTTAATCAGCTGGTGGCTTAAACTCGAAATGTAACACATTATTTATAACAAGCGAGACTTGATACGGATTTAATCCAGTTTAAAATGAAATTTGGTTTAAACTGTCACTGTGCAAACGGCCCCTAGAGTGGTAAATAGAGTCATAGAGACGGGTGCGGTTGCCAAGTTGTCAAACTAGGCTCAGTCGTTTCAAAGAGGGAAATAGGTATGCGAATCATGAAGTGTTAAGCACTAAGTAAAAATTCCTCTTCTCTGCTCCGCATATCCCTCCAAGTGGCAACTATATGCATCTAGCGAATGACGTACAAGTTCATTTTAGAACAGTTACTATAGTGAGGTCCACGTTATAATGGCAGAAATTGATCAACATTGGTGTTGCTATCCTTATCTATTTAGAGTGTAAATATCTACAATGGTTGTTTAAAAAATATATAGTGAAGAGTAATATGTTCGAGGGAGATTATTATCAAAATAATTGACCGAAGCGAAGCTGAGGTCTTAGTTTCGACTCGATCGGCTTTTGTCTGTTTGTTTGTTTGTACCGCAGTTACAGTCGCAGTTCTTGTCCGATTTGGATGAAATTTGGTATACAAGTTCTTTCAAACAAGGCGCAGAAACGTATGTGTAACGATTTTTGATAAGACCTCCGGTTTTAATATAAATTGTGCCGCTCTAAAATGTGCTGTATTGAATGAATGGTATCGTTGGAATGCTATCGATAGAGGACAAGAGTTGTCAGCGGTGAACCTTGAAACGTCTTAGCCGCTCCAAATCATACTGTATTTATTAATTGAAGAAAACTTCTCACTTTATTGCACCATTTCTTCTTCCCTTTTCAACACGATATTTCCCTGTTTCATAGATGAATAGTTTCTAGACCTACCGAATCGGCCGGAGACATCACAGCTTAAGTTAGCTCTTGTTTTCGCTTTAGTATGAGATCAGAAACCGACTTGTGAGCATAAACATTCTGAATAGGCATAACAAGCCGCCATAACATTGAATCCACTTTTCATGAAAAACATTATTAGCAACCTCCTATCATTGTCACCAACAAACCCATGTTATTTAGAATCATTTCCGTCTCACTATCGTCTGTGAGACGATTCATAGTCTAAATTGCCTACTGCATATTCCATTTTTCTGTCAGTTGACCAATTTATTATAATTAATTGTTAGAAAATTTGTAATATTGTAAATATGGGGACGATATGAAGGTACCTCCTTGAGAGACATTTATAAGTCCGGTGTCCCTGGAAACAATGTCTTTAGCACTTTCAAAGGAAAAAATAATAGATGTCATGGATAAATCTCACAATATACTGTACTTTCTTAATGGCCTTTCTCATTAGTTTGAAAGTTGTTGGCTATTCATGAGCGAGGTCTACTGTTCGCAGAACTACTAGTATATTCTAGTAGGTACATTAATAAGTGATTTATTTACACTGTAAAAAGTGAAACCGTGCTCTCTCATGAACTGACATTTCTTAGTATTTTATTCCTGTAGGATGTTATAGTGTCTTAATCGTAGAATAATAATATCGTACATGTATCTTGATCCACCTGTAAATCCGTATTTCTATTTGTAGGGCTTGTCCGAAAACAAATAAAACTATTTCATATTTATATTTGTTTGGCTTGTCCGAGAACAATAAATTGAATGATTGTTTTTTATTTTAGTTATTTATTCAATTAGAATGTTTTGTTTTGTGTTGCAGTTGAGGTACCAGAAATGCCTGGACGCACACCCGCACGACCGCGCGCTCCGGGGAGCTGGTTGTGCGGGGGGTGCAGCAGGAGGCAAGGGGGGCATAGGGGCCACCCTCAAGAGCCTCGTTGGCTCCCTCACGGGCCGAAAGGGGAAGGGTGGTTTAGAGTCCTGAGATGAAGCTCTCTCTCTGCAGGTTAGTAACTACACTTTTCCTAACTTTTTTCTCTACACTTTTCCTAACATTTTTCTGTATAAATAATCTTCCTCAACCCTACGTTTTTAATAATGAATTATTGTAGTCTGCTTATTTATTAATTAATGCATTTGATGATACAAAAATTCACAGGCAATAGTTTTGAGATATTTTAATAATCTTCAATTCACATTGTAGCCAGTTTTACAAATTACACCAATATTTTACATTCACAGCCAATGGTTATTGAGAAATTCCAATTACTTCTGAAATATTCTATGAAATGTACTGTGTTGTTTACATTTCTCGAATATCTCAATAGCCATTGGAGATATGGACTAGGGACCGGTTACATTGGACTCTAAATTTAACTTTACATACGTTTTTCCATTCTAGAACATAATTAATTGGTGTTATCAATAACTTTTCAATGAAATCAATATATTTTAAAATATGGCATAGTTTTAAATATGCATAATTAAATTTTGTGTTCAATACAACCTTGTGGTCTCGAGTTCATGTCTTTAATGTTCATTGAAACATTTCAAGCATGTACACAATTCATGGATTATCCCAGAAATTATTGTAATTTCCAATAACCATTGCCTAAATGATACATGTAGATTAATCGTGTTTTTATTCAACTTTTTATAAAAATTCTCAACATCAAGCTAATCTACTCTGAATTTAATTTCATATAAGGTTGAACGTTTATTTCTTTGTAATCTCTCACTACAAATTTGATAATCATTGCAATTTCATTATGAATCGTTTATTATTGCACGATTTGAAATTAAAATTCATTGTCTTAGAAAATTAAGGCTGAATTTGCTGCCACTTTGTTTTTAATTACTAGTTTTTTGCTCACATAAATATTGTTAGCTGTGGTACATTCATGAAAATTAGGTTGTAGGAATTTTGTTGCATATTTCCTATAATACAAAATACATTGGACTAGATGAATAAGTTGACTTTGATGGAATGAAGACAAATTTTGAACTGAAATATTGATAACTAATACAAGAACTAACTACTGCAAGTTGAATACAAGTTTCTAAACACAATGTTCCACACGTGTGGAAAATAGCAGATGATTCGCCACATCATGAACTGACCTATTGACACCAATGGTTAAAATTGAAAATAGCATTCTGAAATGAAATCTTTCCCGATCAGACGTTCTCATTTCGCTTTATTCTGTAAGAATTCTACAGGGTTTTCTTTCTCCCTATGCAAAAATGTTCTGATTTGTCTCACCTTTTCCATGAATGTAGTACAGCTGTATATTGAGGTCCACGTTATAATGGCAGTGGGGAAAGATAGGAGAAAAACGTTGCCGATCCTCCTTCTTGTCAATGCCTTCTATAGACGGTAGCTGATACAGGTTTATTGATGTAATATTAACTGTTCATTCTCGTTTAAAAGAATCAATTATATTTTATTCAGCAATAATATTTTTCAATAATTTCATAATGAATCTTCATAATTCATAGTTTTCGTTGTTTTTTAGTGAAAATGGACTAAATTTTAGAAAAGTGAAACCATAACCCTATTTCGGACTTCTTATCTAAATTTGGGAGAGAAATAGTACAAGGAGTATCCTTAGTTTTTCTCTCCCAATCAGTGCTACTTTGTAGAAATTATAAATAAATAAATAAATAATTGAGATGAAATATTTTGTTTGTTAATTATTAATTCTACATTGTTAAAAGATAATCTGGCAACAGAGCAAAGTGAGAAAGAGAAAGAACTATATGCTTTGTGGAATGATAGACAAGGATTGCTAATCAAACACTGTCATTATAACGTGGACCCCCACTATAGTATAGCTGTAGTAATAATTCATTCACAAGGATATGTTTCAAATTGTACTGAACTTTCTTGTAGTATGCACAAGTAGTGTGGTAGCACACTCCAGCCGTAATAGTTAGAACTAAAGCCGATTTCAGTGTGTTGGCAACCATATAGGATCTATGGCTGACCATGGAACCTGTGGAGCGAGAGGTGATACCGCACCGTCATCTCCAGAGCCCGATAACTCACCAGTATTTTGCACCGACCAACCCATCTGTGCCACCAGCGCAGCCATCGGCCAACCTGCAGTCGCTGCTGTCCCCGTCGCTGGATGTCAGGCGCATCCAACAGCTGGCAGCGTCAACTGCCAACTGGCAGTAGATGCTCAAGGTGATCCAGACGTTGGCGGCACATCTGGAGCACATGTGGAGTCTGGGGCAGCTGGACCTCAAGTGGAACATCCAAGATCTGCATCAAAACTCACACTAGAACCACAATTGGAATCAGGAACAGAAATGGCACAAAGTGAAGAAACTGGACAAAACTTGACAGATTTGGCAAACAACATATCTGGACCCGATGCATTTGGTCTGCAGTTGGCGTCTGAAGATGCATCAGAACTGGAATTAAGTCCCAACATATCTGGACCCCCTGAATCTGGTCTGCAGTTGGCATCTGAAGACGAATCAGGCCTGGGATTTAGACCCAAAATATTCAGACCCGAAGGATCTAGTTTGCAGTTTGTTGAAGATGAAACAGGCTTTGAATTGACTATAGACTACATTGAGCTCATGCGGTATGCTCATTCTGAAAGTGTGAGCACTCCACATGTCAATGGTGACGTTCTGCATGGGTTTCTTGACGACTTGAGTGATGATGATGATGATGATGATGAAGAAGATGATAATGATGATGAAGATGAGGTGGAGTGTGATACACAGATGGAGAGTGTGCTTGGTGACTTCGCATCCTCCAGTAATTGAATTTTAAGATTTACAAGTTATCAGGATGTAGTGAAGCAGTAAAGATGAATATATGAATCAGATTGGGGTTGAGGAATGTAATATATTGAAACCCATTGAGTTTTACTTGAGTGTAAATTCATTAAATAAAAATAAACTGAGAAATAAATTTCATGGTATTTAAACTATAATGTTAATTAGTGAGAAATGAAGAGTATTTGTATTTTGATGCCATATCTTAGGTTATAAAACAGGTAGAATTTGTTAATAAATTGTATTAGTAAGTTATTATTTCCGGTGCAATTATTTCTATTGAATAAATGCATGTATGTATTACGGCTTTTAGTCATTTGAAATCAAAGTATGTTCCAAAGCCTATGTTCAGTATTATATTATTATTTTATTCAATATTTTCAATTTCTTCTGGCAATTTTACTGATGAAGTTCTCGCTCTAATCACAATAAAAGACGTATAATGAAATATTAATAATTTATTATCGTTAATAATACCAACTATACATTACAATACCAACTATTATTGTAACAATACAATAATCTCAACCGAAAAATGTATATAAACATAGAATAGGAAAGCTTCATTATACATGGAATAATTACTATACTTCACTATAATAATTGTGTAATGAATTGGAAGAGCTGTGCAATGTACACAATTGGGTGGGATCCGAACCACCATCATGTAAATATTACTTTAAGTCGACTGCAAACATCTATTCATTACATTATTATCATACTATAACTGTTGAAATGTGTAGAATTAATTTTCGTTTTTAGTATCTTGTAATTAAGTATAATGTATTAAAAACTGGTCACAGTGATTGTAAGATTTTTTAGTAGTTTATAGTGTATTTTACCTTTAACAAAAGGTAAATAAATCAGTATCATAATTTAAATGTAAATGTAACTATTTATAATAGCTTTTGCTGAAAAATGAACATAGAGTTAAAAATTGCAGTTTTTCAACGCAAGTTGTTGACAAAAATATGGATAATTTATAATACAGTATTGTAAGTGGTTAGTCAATTGGAGGATTATGTTTGAAATTTTCGGCTGTAACTATAAATTGCAAATAGTAATAAAATATTATAATACTTGTCTTATCGCCGTTTGTAGTAATGAAGCTTTTTAGTAATAATATTAATCATAAAGTTATTGTGTGACTGACAGGGTCATAAACTGTTAGAAATATCAATTTTATGTTGGAAAACACATAAAATTAATGTTGAATCTCATTGTCCGGTATGTAATGAACACCATTTAAATTTCGTGTAAAATGTTTATTTAAATGCTTAGTGTGTGTGTCACTATAATATACTATTGTGAACTATTAAATATAACGATTGTATGATATTTTTATAAATTTATGTTGCTACTATGTTTGCTAATGATTATTGCTAAGGACCAACATGTGAGAAATACATATGTGCATATTTTATCAATGTTAATACTCTAGTTGTAAAAGAAAGTGTATCAAATTCATTATATCTCATCCCTGGTTAAAATTATGTCAACAGTTGAATGGAGTCAACATCCTATAAAATATGAGTGCACTGTACAGCTATTTTTGGTAGATTATCCTGTATATGTCCCTGAAAAGTAATGGCTTCTGGAATATATAAAATAATTATGTAAATACATTCTAAAATGCATGGAAACCGATAAAATATATATAGAAATCTATTAAATCTACTAAGGGTTAAACATTCCAAACCGTTTCGATAACTTTGTAGGACCTGCAGATTTTCAATAGCCCCCAAAATTAAGATGGTATAGTACTTCAAAATGAATAAATACTGTATGCATAATTCATATAATTTCACCTCAATAATTATCACCCCTACTAATTATGAACTGTTGTGATTAAAACCTAATGAAACTTATCGTTAATTTAACTGTAGTTTCTCAAGGAAACATAATATTTTTGGCTTCATGTTATGTTACTTGGTTTTGAATAAATTGTTATTTGAAAGTAAGTGATAATAATAATATTGTTCTTGTTCCTATTGTTGAATTGTAGGCTTGTATCGACTTTTTATAATTCCCAGAATACAATAATTCTTTTTCAATTAATGAAATTGACTGTCCCGTTTGCACAGTAAAAGCTTAAACTTTATTGAATCAGCTGGTGATTTAATCTCAATATATGAATCATATTATAGCAAACGAAACTTAACATTGATGAATTTTCTTCAATAATTAAATAAATAAAACAAATAAATCCTGTTAAAGTCGACATTTCGTTCAAACTAAAGCTGGGTGGGTTTACACCAAAGTCCTTATAGAGTCTATTAGATTGAATGGAACTGGACAAACACATTTATGTTCATCATGTGTATGATAAGCTATGTTCAATCTAATAGAATCTATAACGATCAAGTTATTAACATTTTGTTAATAACTTTGGTGTAAACGCAGCTTAACACTGTGCAAACGGCCCTAAAAGTTCCAAAATTTGAAAACTATTTTCTTGTTGTTATAACTTCAGCAATCAAATACTTACCAAAACCTTCAAGTCTATTAACTACTAATAACCATAGTAAACTATAATTTCTACTTTTAGTGTTATGCTTTATTGCACTCTGTATGTAAATGTTTATTTCAATTGATGTTGAAACACTAAATATTTTCAAGTAAATCGATATTGTTATTGCTATTTATGTGCTTGAACAATGACATTAAACAATTTTTCACTTGCAAGCTCGTTTAATAATATTATATATTTGTACTTTGTACTGCTGGAACGAAATATAAGCAATGCCACCGTGGTTTGTCGAGTTACAGTGTGATCATTTTTCCCTGTTTATTTTCAGATTTTGTGTATTTTTTTAGAATAAATCAGTAGTTGAGCACAGAATGCTGATAGTTTGATGTGTTTTTCACTGCAGAACGCAAAATAAGTAACTGAACTTTGAAATTTTGTTGGGGAGTCCCTAAAACCCCTAAAGTAAGGCCCGCCGCAAAGTAGACCCACGAAAAGCAACCCACGCCGTGGGATGTTTTGTAAACCATTGCTAGGCTTCTCCAGACATCTGTGTAATACATGCAATGAATAGTCCACTTGTCAGCTGATTGATTATGAATAATTCTATAGCAATGGTTTACAAAACATCCCATGGCGTGGGCTGCTTTTCGTGGATTAGCGTGGGTTTACTTTGCGGCGGGCCTAAAACCCCCAAAACTCTCTATTCAATGGTTCAAGGTATAAAAAAATCAGAATGATGTTTGTGACAATATTGTAATATACGATTTTATATTCAGAGTCTCTTACATTTTATATCAACAGTAACTTATATTATACAAACTACTACAGTGCTTTTTACAGAAAAAATCAGTTTCCTAGTCTTTGGTCTACGATGCCATTCAATCTTGACTCGATTGCTCTTTGGAAACTCTTTCGCAAATCATAAAAGTACTTAATAATACATAGTGTAGAATTATTACAATTTTCTCTTTTAATGGTGCAAAAAATTTGGTAAGAACATTACTCTCTTTGGTGATAACTAGAGCTAAGAGTGAATTAAAAGAAAATCTGTTTTTACAATTTTATATCATTCACTGATATCATGGAGGAAAGAATCATAGTGTACTTCCATTATTCCATGACTGATATAGAATAATCAATATTTTTATGAAGGCAATAACCAATAATGACTTTAAAGTCCTCGCATGTGCTATAATTTTTACAAGTTTTGGTACACAATTTTTTATATACAAATTAAATTGATTGTAATACGATATACAATACTTAGGGCCGTTTGCACAGTCAAAGTTTAAACTCGATTTAATCAGCTGGTGGCTTGAACTCAAAATGAAACACATTATAACAAACTAGACTTGATACGGATTTAATCCAGTTTAAAATGAAATTTAGTTTAAACTGTCACTGTGCAAACGGCCCTTAGTGTATTGTTATACGATAACAGCAATTTTTTGGCAACTCCAAGACTTGAAATTTTTCAAAATTAATTACAATAATAGGTGGATTATTCACATGAAAGTGATACAATTCCAAAGGACTACAACTCCAGCATTCCTCGTTTATACAACAATATTTTTCAGATAATGTTTAAGGGCCAGACCATATTAGGCGTTTTTTCAGGCGACAACTCAATCGGCCAGTCGGAGAGCTTCCTGCCCTGCCAGTCTAGAAACGTTATCTGGAAATACTCCTGAAAAAACGCTTAATATACCCTTACTAAACCCTTAGTAATCGCTTACACCTCCTTACTGATATATTTATATCTTGACAAAGTTATATGGAACCCTTTTCAAGATGCAAAACTCATAAACTCATTATTTTTGAAGCTATTTACATATTTTGTTGATATTCAATCAACTACCAAACATGTTTATTAGTGCTTAGGCCTATTTCAAGTACTTTTTGTGTAGTTGAGAAGTTGATATTGTGGTAATTATTCATATTGAATGAAAAAGACTAAGAAATTTTTTGGTTTTTTGAAGGTTTTTGACAAGAAGGTTTTTTGACAATTTCTTAGTCTTTTTCATTCACTATTTCAAGTAGCCTATATCATATTGTACATTATTATCATGGACACAATAGATTGATCGAAGTTCTGAAGTAGGCCTATTTTATTAATTCATACATGACTATGAAAATGCATGTAAAACACATGAATAACTATAAATAATATAGTGCTTATATAGTATCTTACTCATAGTACGTACTACATTTATTCTATAAATAAAAATAGAAATCTGAGTCCCCTTTTTAAGTTAATTTTGTCGCGACATATTTCGGCTATATTATTTATTTATTTATCATTTTGAAATTGAAATTGTAATTTATTTGCCAAATAATTTTACAGACATAAATCTACAATCACAAAATAATAAAGTTAACAAAAGTACAAAATTTTAGAAGTATACAGTACAATAATAAAATTAACAATATTATAAGTAAATAAATTTATATAAAAAGGCACTACTGGCATAAGTGGAACTTGTTCGCCAGCAGTGAGTGCGATTGAAAAATACAAATATTACAATATTAATCAAGACTAAAAGTGGATATATACTATAATACCCATCGTACAGAATCAAGAAAAACGTACTATAACAGACGGATTATACACTATGTTCTTAAGTTATTACAAAATTATCATTTCATACACTTATCTTGAAATAAACTCTAGCTTTTACCCACTCTTCTATTTCACTACTTAGTTTTCTTGTAGATTATATGTAGATATTATGTGTGATTTACAATCAACTTAAGGACAAAGAAACAGACTACAACAGTCCAAAACTTCTTTTCATCCCAATTTCATAAAAACAACATTATGCCAACAACTGTTTTTATTATGCCGTTCAAGTATGCATTATCAAGTCTTGATAATGGAACTCAGATTTATAAATTTATTTATATACATTTATTCTTTTTAGTAACTGTAGTAGGTACTAGAAAATACTCATTGATATATTCGAATTTATTCGTATTCAAAGAATCGATAGAAAACAGTCGCCGGGCGAAGTGAGGCTCATCTCTTCAATTCTAAAGCCCACACATGTTGGGGCCATCCGGTTCTCCTTTCGATTTGCGCACTCCTTGCTGCAAATAAAAGACAAATATTATTTTCTTAACAATGAGAAATAATTGGTGAAAGATAGAAGGAAGAAGAGACATTATTTTTTACTCCGTACAAAATTACTTCTGACTTGGGAGGGACATGCGCAGCAGAGAAGGCATACAGAGGTAGGGATACAACAGCGGTGAAGTTGCCGTTCTGAACCGGCCAGCGTTCTATAGTTTCTAGTGAGTATTCAGGCGCCCATGTTAAACTTACGGAGTTTCCTGTCTGAAGCCTTCAGTGGACTGACTCTAATCGACAAATTGGTTTTCTGCCTTCTCTGAAGGCAGAGTCTCTCTGAAAGCCTTCAGTCGACTGACTCTAATCGACAAATTGGCAACTGCGCTTCTACCTATGACTCTATCCATCACAGTAATTGGCTGATCTCCCTCCATTTCTCTGCGCCGCAAATTCCTCCAAGTCAAAAGTTATTTTGTACGGAGTATAGATACATCATGAAACTCTGAGCTACCTTCTCTGCCACACTCTACCTTCACCGTTCCAAAAATATTGGGAATATGTAGCCTAATTCTTCATTTATTCATACAATAAGTACATTCTCAAAATGATAGGAAGAGGAAAAATAAGGTAACCTTGTGCTATTCCTCTTCGGAAATTGGATAACACATAGTCCGAAATAGGTCAAGTCTTGTAGTTCTTCAATTCACAAAATTTTCAGTCCTCAAGTATTTTCACAAAGTGGATTTTCAAATTTAGATGCTTCAAAACTAAACATAGAAGGAATATTTCCACATTATTATAACTAAAATAGTAAATATTCACATATTCTTCACTTCAGGGATTAGGTTTATTAATTAACCTGTTCCGGTACCCATCTCTTTCTTGGCCTCCCTACATCTCTTTTTCCAGTAGGTCTATTAGCTTTGTACTTCAATGGGCATTCTTCCAGGTGACATTTTATCCAAATGACTGCACCAGTTGCGTCTATTTTGAATAATTCTTTCATGCAGAGGAGCAACCAATAAAACCTGTCTTATATCAGCATTTCTGATTCTATCAACTCTAGTGCAGCCAAATACACTCCTTAGAAACCTCATTTCTGCAGCTTGAATTCGACTGTCCATTCTACGTGTGTGAATCCAATTCTCACTTCCATATAGGAGAGTCGGAACTGCAATATGATTATAGAACTTTATTCTGGTTTCTTGTCTTGTTTTATTCTTGAGATTTCTATGTATAGTGCCACATATTTTCTGAAACTTTGAAATTTTATTGTATACATCAATAGCTGTATCATAATTATGTTACATCATTACCAAGATAGTTGAAATTTTTCACTTGTTCTATTAATTTTCCGTTCAATTCTATTTTGGTTCTGATTGGATATTTTCCTTTGAATGTCATGGATTTGGTTTTTATAACTGATATTCTCAAATTAAAAATATAATTTAGAAGAATTACCGAAAAACAAACTTAATTCTTAATTGCTTGCGAATTTATTTTAATGACAAATAAATCTCTCAGGATCAAAACATGGTGGAGCGGCGAAGGTAGAGTGTAGCTGAGAAGGTAGCTGAGAGTGTTGAAAAGTAATGCATGTATTCAAATGTGTCAGAACGTATTGGAGCGGCGAAGGTAGAGTAGAAGGTAAAAGGAAGCGGAGACATTTAGATACATGCATTATTTAAGCACTCTCAGCTTCGCCGCTCAACTTTAAATTTTCACCATGAAATAAATAATCTAGAAATAACAGAAACAGAATTAACAGTAGGCAATCCCTTCTCTGTTGTTCTAACCCTTATAAAATCGCTACTAAATAGTCTGAAAATTTTCGCAGTGTTGGCCCAATAACCAATATTGGGAACACGCACTATGATTTTTAATTTAGCTTGCATGTTATGACGAGGGCTTGCCTATACAGTAGTTATAGTTTCAACCCCCGACTTCTAGAGAGCATCCTCAATAAAGATATCTCTATCACAGTCTGAATATAAGGGAGAAATAATGACAGATGTTTTGAGAAGGGGTGCCAAGTAGTTGAGAGAAAAGTAGCGAGTTAGAAAAGGAGGGGATGTGAAGCTATGAATAGGGGAGTGGTTGAGAGAGAAGGAGGGAATGAGAAGTTATGAAGAGGGGAGTAGTCAAGAGAGGGACGGAGTTCTTCTTCTACTTCTTCCTCCTCTTCTTCTTCTTCTTCTTCTTCTTCTTCTTCTAGTTGATAGTTGTTATACCATAGAGGAAAGAATACTAGAGAAAGAGAGATAGATAGAGAAAGGATATTCCTTTGCCTCTGGTTAAACTGTAGTGAAGTCCACTGTCAGTATTCCTTATAGATAACATCAATGCTCCCCATTCAAACAATGCTGACAGTTTGAAGTTTTTCAGATGAACTCTGGTGTCACTAACAGTCAATATCAATGAAATTACTGCTAACCAAGTTTTATTGACTCACCACAATGACAGTTGACCAAAATTGTACAACGAAACACTTCTAGTGTGATTGCATAATACTCTTTGGTGTGTTTGGGGTGTTGGATAATCTTTTTAAGATGCATTTTCTACCATAGACTGTTCTAGATAAAGGTTGCGTAGTAATATTTGGTGGGTTTGGGGTGTTGGATAGTCTTTTAAAGATATTAGAGATTAATCTAATCTAGAGACTGATCTAATACTCTCTATTGGAGATTGATCCTTATTTTTGCAGTAAAGATTATGACACCCTTTCCCATTACGAATATTAAGAGTGGTCTCTAATAGGGTTATTTATATCTCTCACACGTGACATGGTAATTGAGTGGGTATCGAACTGATAAATAATTGAATTATTATGGTATTTCATGGTCTATTAATTCATACTGTGGTCAAAACCATCATTGATAATCTGATCACAAATTTTATAGATTGAACTGAAGTTCTAAGAAGCCTATTTACAGAATATGAGTTCTCAATCTTTGGATTCAAATCACAATTTGAATTAAATCACATTCCTTTATCTATTCACAATTTGCTGGCTTATTATTAATCATGTATTTCATCCCACGATCACAGTATCAAATTAATGATTGGGAGAGAATCAACAGGATAAACCCAAAATTGTTTCTCTCCTTAATTTTGATAGTAATAGTTCATGCATTGAGCATTAATATTATCTTATGGAAAAAGGGTCAACTCACACTTACGAGACTCAGGTCGACAAGAGACTCGACTCTAGTCGAGAGCATGTGTTTTCAAATGGTGGCACTCAGACCAGTCGATTCTAGTCTCCGCGACTGTCACCATTTGAAAACACATGCTCTCGACTAGAGTCGAGTCTCTTCTCGACCTGAGTCGCGTAGGTGTGTTGAGTTGAGCCATTGTCTCTATAAATGACAATAAACTTTATAATTTTTCAATGTATTTCACAAAGTATCAAAACTATGATCAGAATCAATAATGAGTGCAATTGGAAATTACGATAGTATTGAATTGTAATGTAACTAGTCGGAATTTGAGTAAATAATTATTGTTTATTCACAGAAAATGATATGAAATAATGTAACTATTTTCCATAAATTCACAACCGGAAGAGGTGACGTTTAGGAACACGTATTGTTGAACAAGCGTACCGAGTCCATATTTTCGAATTGAGGATGGAGTCGATGAAGTAGCCCTACAGAAATTAATGAAAATAGTAATTCACATCACCCAGTTTCGGCCAATCATCAAAAGATGTCCAAAATAGTTTATTCAATTAGTGTTAGTGTATTCAAATATTTATTCATTCAATCATTCAGAAAAATAAAACTTACAGAAAAGTACCACAGGCTAATTTACGCCCAAAACGGTTCCAATTCTAATTTAATATCGGGGAGCGAGCTTCGCTCTGGAGTACAAAAGCATAAAAAATTTATTACGAAAGAAGATATTATTATAACATTCATACAGAGATCTTCTATCTAATAATAGTAAATAGAGACATAGCCACCAATCTTGAAATCCTCCATATCTCACAAAAAAGCAGAAACCTCAATGTATTGGAACAATACGAAATTTACAACCACACAAAACAGTTTCCCCAACAGTCTCCTAAATGATCAAAAAATAATCCCACAGTCTGATGATGACCAACAACAGGTCGAAACGATCGTCACTACAAAAGTAAGTGCATTTCACTCCAAAAGTGTTTTTTTAAATTCAAGTTTAGTAAATTGAGATTAATTCCCAGAGGAATGCAAAAATTTCCCTCATAAAGGCCCAGTTGCACAAAAGCCGGTTAAATTTTAATCCTGATTAACTTCACGTGAACCAAATCAGAGAAGACCATTTCAAAAAGATGGATCTACTGGAATTAATCAGGAATGAAAATAATCCTGCTTTTTCGCAACCGGCACTAAGTACCTGATTGAATGATTACAAAAGTTCAACAGATGAGTCATAATTTTAACACAGTCCTACACACATGAACTCGCTCACTCACTTAATTACCAACAGACGACGAAATAATAATTATTATCAGCTGTTTTTCCAAGGATGAATAATAATTATCATTTTAATGTCCTTCAGCGAGTTTTCCCAGGGATGAGACCTAGTGCAATCAAATCTTTATATTATAAACCTACTATGTTCTGAATTTCGTGAGAATCGTTAGAGCCGTTTTCGAGATCCGGTGAATTACAAACATATAAACGTCTAAACATCCAAACATCTAAACATATAAACAGATGTTGCTCGTTTAATAGTATAGGATACAACAGTCCAAATGTGGCTAGAGGTTATGTGTGTTACTTCAGAATTCTTCAATTACAAATATGTCCAATTTAGTTCTACAGAAATAAATATAAAATTATGTCTTTACCTGATTGGTGGCCCTAATTTGTGGCGCGCTGTGTCTGCGTGAGGAGTGAGCACTGAGATCTGCCTTGAAGCCCTCGCCGACCACGGAGACATCCCCTTGCAGCACCTGCATCAGGTAGGCAATGTAGGAGGTCGCCAGGCGTAGGGTCTTGATCTTGCTGAGCTTGGTGTCGGCTGGCACGTTTGGAATACACTCACGCAGATCCGAAAACGCGTTGTTTATACTCTGCAAAGAGGCAAGCTACACACTGTCAGCATTCCTTGGAATAAAATCACTTCATTACATTTATTTATTTCACACTGTCAGCATTCCTTGGAATAAAATCACTTCATTACATTTATTTATTTCACACTGTCAGCATTCCTTGGAATAAAATCACTTCATTACATTTATTTATTTCACACTGTCAGCATTCCTTGGAATAAAATCACTTCATTACATTTATTATTTCACACTGTCAGCATTCCTTGGAATAAAATCACTTCATTACATTTATTTATCATATATTTATTCAGAAACACAACAATGTCTAGAAAAGTACCACAGAGTTATGCCCGGTCTACACGACAACGATATTAGCACAAACCTGCCTAAGTTTGCTTCGTGTAGACGGGAGATCGTTGTAAATTTCTGAGGTTTGAAGGTGTGTGCTTTCTTTGATCAATCTCAGCCAAATTTGCGTCAATTTTTCTAGGAAACGATTATATCTCATCTATCCATCAAAACCTAAATCGCTTCAAAATGAAGATAGAGAATTCGCGATTTCAGATTCGGATTCAGCACCCTCAAATTGAATAGACTTAGAACGTTGTCAAAAATCCACTTTAATTAAACAAAAATTAATATTTTACAGGAGCATGCTTTCGTGTGTGCTCACACATCATCAGCTGTTATTGAATTAAATTGGAATTATGTTATTAAATTAGCTTTATTCAATTAAAGTGGATTTTTGACAACGTTCTAAGTCTATTCAATTATGGAAAAGTTCCACAACATCAACATTCACACTACACCTTCAAATTGAATATGTGTGAGGTCAATTCTCAAAAATACGGAAGATTTTTTAATGAATGGTAATAATTATCTTGATTATTATTATTGAGGAGAAGGAGGAGAAGTGGGAGGAGGAGGAGGAGGAGGAGGAGGAGGAGGTGTTATAATGTTATATTATTATTTGAATTCCGCATTGTTGAGATATTGAGGTTCTGAATTATTTCAAACCAAGCTTACAAAAAAAGGGCAATTTAGGCTACTGCTCATGCGCTGCGGCTAGGCGAGAGTTAATAATAAACAGCTGTGCAGCCCATTTAATATCATCAGCTGGCTTCATTATTACTTCTTCTTTTACTTGAAGTAAATTCTTCTTCTCCTTCTTCCGCATTCAAATCATCATTCAACAATGCTCAACAATATAACTCTCTACAGGTGTAGAAACTCAGTCGGCAGTGATTTTGAAATTTTCAAATGTGCCGCCAAGCGCCGTTACCATGGCAACCGGTAAACGACACGCGGCAGCCATTAACCGTCTACCGGCCGGCAGGTAGGCACGTCGCCTGTCATAACTTGTCAAATTCTGACGGTCACCTCTGCCTTTGTTTTGAATCAGTCGTGTCGCGAATTTCAAGTGGAACTGACCTCTATGTCGCCGCTCTCGTTAATT
This sequence comes from Nilaparvata lugens, assembly GCF_014356525.2. Classification (NCBI taxonomy): domain Eukaryota; kingdom Metazoa; phylum Arthropoda; class Insecta; order Hemiptera; family Delphacidae; genus Nilaparvata; species Nilaparvata lugens. Next base: position 4,631,818 of record NC_052515.1, read on the forward strand.
TTGCAGTTGTAACGAATATTTCCGGTATCTGGAGGCACGTTAATGGATCCGGATGTTAATGTGAGTACCTATTGTATTTCTAATTTAAATAGTAATTTTCAATTGTTACCCAAATTATAACAATGAACTCCGAAAATCTAACCTATTTTACTCACAAAAGATATAATATCGGGGCACCGAGTTTCGCTCTGGAATACAGTAGCATAGTTTATATTTATTTATTGATACACAGAATACAATTCTTAAAAATGATTGGAGAAGGACCAACAGGCACAGCCCAAAACTGTAACTTCCCCGAATTTTTATTTATTATCCATAGTTCGCAAAGTACGGTAGGTTATGTTCCATACACTTTTGAATTCAGTTCCAATTTTCAGTCCAAACATTTGAAAACAGAAAAGTTTGAATTTAGATTGTTTATTACAAACCAAATTGAATATCAAAATAACACTCACTAATCACTTAAAACTGTAAGATAATTATTAACTTTAATTGTTACTATGTTTGCTAACAATATTTATTAATTGACCGAGCGAAGTGAGGTCTAAGATTCAAGTCGACGGTTTGGCATTTCTCTTAATGTTTAAATGTTTATATGTTGCGCATTATATATCAAACGCGGTAAGAGATTTTCATGAAATTTGACAGGTATGTTACTTTTTTAATTGCGCGTCGACGTATATACAAGATTTTTGGAAATTTTGCATTTCAAGGATAATATAAAAGGAAAAGGAGCCTTCTTCATATTAGAGTAAAAATCAGACTATAGAATTATTAATCATAAATCAGCTGACAAGTAATTACACAGATGTGTGGAGAAGCCAGTCTATTTCTGTATTTCCATAAGGTCTATAGTCTCAATCAGGTACTTGTGGATGAGAATACTGCGTGAGGTCTACTGTTCACAGAACTACTAGTATAAAAAAATGAATTTTGAATAAAATCATATCGTTAGCTATGTCAACATATCAGATATTATGTTGATCATGTCGATTAATTTCTTGCCACATTAATATTTCTTCGGAAATCAGCGGATTAAATGCAATATAGTTCAACAGCTGAACATAATTCTGTCTCACTCCCACACAAGCACTCGCATAATCCATTTTATCGACAGATGACGAGATTGTCAGCTGTTTTTTTTTTTTTTTTTAAGGATGAATTATCCTTTTTGACCGAGCGAAGTGAAGTCTAAGATTCAAGTCGACGGTTTTGCATTTCTCTTAATGTTTATATGTTGCGTATTTACAGTGAAACGCAGCAATAGATTTTCATGAAATTGGACAGGCATGTTCCTTTTTGAATTTCCCATCGACGTATATATAAGGTTTTTTAGAATTTTGCATTTTAAGGATAATACAAAAGGAAAAGGAGTTTCCTTCGAACACCAATATTACCCGTAGAAATCAGACTATAGAAAATTATTCATCATAAATCAGCTGTCTAGTGGACTATAATACTACCCGTTCAAAAATATCGAACACCTTAAAATTGTATCTTTCCATCGAAAGCAGTTGTCTACTAACTTTGTCTTCCATAAGCTGAGGCCATGATTCTAGTTTAGGTTATTGATAGAAAACAATTTTTTTTTACATTTTTCTTTTTAATCTGATGATTAAAATTGCAACAAATATTATTGAAAAGAAATTGATTTCTAAAATCATGAAAAGTGAGAAATGAAGTTTGTAGGAAATCAGCATTATGGTAGTTTATTTTGTTGATAAATGAGTGCGAGATCTACTGTTCTCAGAACTACTAGTAATATCCTTCAGCGAGTTTTCCTAGGGATGAGACCTAGTGGCATCGAATTCTTATATCACAAACCTACTATGTCCCAAATTTCGTGAGAATCGTTAGAGCCGTTTTCGAAATCCGGTGACATACAGACATATAAACATATATTTTAACAGAAATTTCTCGTTTAATAGTGTAGGATATTAAAAAACTATTTTCAAACTTTTACGATTTTTAATATATATTTTAACATACCTGTGTTCTCCGCCTCTCCTTCTTATTGGCCGTGTTGCGTCTTTTCACTACTCTTATGACAGGCACCTCGTTGCCCCCTGGCACCCCCAGGCCCCCCAGCATTCCCCCAGGGGGTGCCAAGGGGTCACCGTAGACCAGGGGCCCCCCTGCACCCTCGCACAGATCGCCGCTGCTATTGGCTGACGAGTCGGCGGGCGAAGCGCCCGTGCAACGACCGAAAACCACCTGTTGGAATTGATAAGTTGGTGAAAAATTCAGACAAAGCTTTGATATTAATTTACAATACAGATCATTGAGAAATAACACAGGGACTTCTATGAGATGCCTCGTTTAATATTATAAGATAATATCGGGGGACCGAGCTTCGCTCTGGAGTCTAAAAGCATAGAAAATTCGTAAAGAAAGATTGAATTTATAGTTTACATTTATTTATTCTTTTTCTAGTGGTACAATTATTTTCACAGTTATATGAGGAGGCGCAACAGGCTTATGCCCAAAACTGTCACTCTTAAAATTAAATATCGGGGGACCGAGCTTTGCTCTGGAGTCTAAAAGCATAGAAAATTTGCAACGAAAGATTGAATTTATAGTTTATATTTATTTATTCATTTTTCCAGTCGTACAATTATTTTCACAGTTATATGAGGAGGCACAACAGGCTCATGCCCAAAACTGTCACTTTTAAAATTATATATCGGGGGACCGAGCTTTCCTCTCGAGTCTAAAAGCATAGAAAATTTACAACGAAAGATTGAATTTATAGTTTATATTTATTTATTCATTTTCTCAGTCGAACAGTTATTTTTACAGTTATATGAGGAGGCACAACAAGCTTATACCCAAAACTGTCCCTTTTGAAATTATTTTATACTACAGTCCAAATCAAAATCTAGGTTAAGCTACTATCACTCATCAAAATAGCAATTTATTCACACTTACAAAAAACAAACACATCATCAATATTACAAATAGATATACTATGAATTCGATTTAGAATGACATAGGTATTATGTTTGTTACAATAATTGTTAATATAATATGGTACTATTCTACACTAACAGCTTCTAGTTACAATATTTGGACTTCCTGAAGTAAACATGTTTTCTAAAAGAAAAAGATAAATAAACAAAAATAAGTTTTTCTTGCTACATTATTCTTCTCGTGAGATCAGCTGAGGAATAACCCGCCATGCACTCACTCACTCACTTCCATTACAGTTTTGACAGACGACAAAATTTCCAGCTGTATTTCCAAGGACGTATTAAATTTATCCTTCAACGAGTTATCTAAGGGTTGAGACCTAGTGCAATCGAATTTTCATATCATAAACCTACTTTGTTCCAAATTTCGTGAGAATCGTTAGAGCCGTTTTCGAAATCCGGTCACATACAGAAATAAAAACATCTAAATATAAACAGTAATTGCTCGTTTATAGTATAGGATTATGCATGTTTTCTAAAAATGTGAGTATAAAAAGGGTTCCTGTATGGAGTTTCAATAGTAAATTGAGATCAATTATAAATTGAAAAGTCATGATATTTATAGAAACTAAAATCAAAGTTCAGGTATTAAATCAATCACTTTGACTGAGAGTAAAAGTTCGATTATAAGCATTAATAATAGATAACTTCTCCACTAGTGAAAGGTCAAACTGCTGTTTATTGGAGATGTAATCAAGTTTAAAGTGTACGAGATCAGTGAAATTAATTGATGAATAATATTATTTATTAAACGAAAATCCCAATTAATTTTGAAAATTCCATCTGTAGAAATTAATTGAGTTATTGGATATCAAACTCTGTTCTCGCCTGTATGATCTACTAGAAAATCCTTCTGCACATTGCTCTAATACTGCGATAGGCCACTATAATATCATGATAACTTGAAACATTGAAAATAAACTATGAAAAATTCGAATTATAGGCTACTTGAGGCTGTAGTAGTTGCCGAAATATACTAAAATATGTAAGTTTCCAAGGGCAGGTTTCCGAGCTCTGAATCTATAAGTTCTAGACTTACAGAGTCTAGGACTAAAATACTGTAAGCCCTATAATCTAAATCGTTTTTCTGAGTCACAAATCCATCTTCGAAACTCCAGGATCTATCAAATCCTGGACCTATTTTGAGTCCAGGACTTGAAGCAGTAAACATGAGGATGGCTTTCTAAATTAACTGTATGGGCCGGTTTCCGAGCTTGGGATTTGGCTAAGTTCTAGACTTTAAACAGCTGGAGTAAGAAAATTTGCTTTCCGAAACGGGGCGTAGTCGTAGTCATTGTCAAAGTCACGTTTGAATTGAATTTTCAAAAACTAGAAAATTAAACACAAAATAAAATAAAGTAAAGTTTCAGCTATTTTGAATTATTTAGAAATGTTTAATTTCGTCAAGGAAAAATGTTTCCAATTATAGAAATGAGAAAATAAAAGCTTCGACTACTGTTATAAAAACTGCGACTACGCCCCGTTTTGGAAAGCTAATTTTCTGACTCTAGCTGTTTAAAGACTAGAACTTAGCTAAATCCTGAGCTCGGAAACTTGCCCTATATATTTTTAGTAGAGTTTGGTTATAATATTATGTAGAAATTAATAACTTTGTTCACCTCATGTACATAGCCAGTAGAGTGTGGAGGCGGCGAAACTTTCAGGTCTTCGTTGGCATAGCATGTCCTATTGCCGCCTCCAGAGTCTAGGCTGAGATAGACGCTGCCTTCCGCGCCGCCCCCACAGTAGTAGGCCTGGCTGTCGTCTGCCGGGTAACCGCCTCCAGGGGGCAGGGGACTTCCCCAGTAGGCCCCCACACGGGTTTCACTGGATTCCGGCCCCACCGGGGCACGATATACGCCCCCTTTCGTTTCATCGTCCACGTCTGGCTCGATGAAGTCTGAAGCAGAATAACAAGAAGATCCTTATTGAATTATGGCAATAGAAATCAAGATAATTATAATAGAGGAAACGATTGGTTTATACACGTACGGGATAGGAAATTCACGAATGACGAATCATCACGTCTCAACTACTGGACTGATTTACTTGAAATTTTGCATATAGATTCTAAACCTTCCGGCAGGCAGTCGCGCTGTTGTAAAAAGTACTACAGTGTCAGTTTTTTTGCTGCACAAAACTATTGGATGGGGTGGTGTCAGTGAATGAGTCACCTATGCATTCCAAAACTTTCTCCCCATCACTCCACTGAGTTGTAGTTTCAACCGAGCAATGGTTCAGTCTTTAGGTGCCATTTAGTCGCGACAGTGCATAAGTCGCACTATGCATAAGATAGGGAAAGACTGTATACGGGGACTGTAAACGAACCAATATCACAGAATTGATGGCTTTGCTTGGTGTACCTTATTGGGCTATGAAATGTTAATCATACAAATGTTCATAGGCGTGAAATAATCCAAGAAGATGAAAAAAAATTATACAATTAATTAATATGTTTTGACAGTAAACAGAGTACATAACACAAAATTGGATGTTGTAAAAAGTAAAACACGCGACTGCTCGTGTGATTGAGTAGGGCGCGACTACCGGAAGGTTAATTTATCGAGGATGGTTATAGGCCTATATTTATTTATTTATTTATTCATTTATTTATTATTCCTTGAAAAAGCATTACAATAATTCACAATTTAGAAATATAACAACAAAATGAATCAATAGGAAATACAAATAAACATAAGGAACTACTTCCCCAAAAGAGCAAGCTCGAGCTTGGGGAAGGAGCAGCCGTACTTTGACTACTTACTTATTATTAATTAACATACAGTATATACATTAACAACTAAAATCAAATCCTTTCAATAAACAAGATAAATCAGTGATGCTATAATAGATCATATATTACATACAATATGTGTTAGAATGCAACAAAATTTGTAAATTATAAATAAGACCTGATATTGCCTAGCCCAGTGTATAACATGATATAAGATGTGGTACAAAATGAAATCTATTCAATTGGAATAATTACTATACTAATGTAATCCAGAAATTCTCGGCACTATCCCAGCCATGAGAGCTAACCAGATACTTTTTCAAATGTAGTCCAAAGTTTTTTGGACGAGTAAACCTCTCAAATTACTTGGAAGAATATTAAAAAATAATGGAGATAAATATATGAAGCTACGCTGACCAGCAGTAGTCAATAATCTAGGAACAGTAACCAGACCTGACTCCTCCCGTCTTGTAATAGCACAATCCGTTCTATTAATGAAATGAAAAAGTGATAGCTTCTTATAATATAATATGATGTGTTTCAGGTATATCTGTCTAATCGGTAGAACTGAAAATTCCAAAAAAGCCAATCTTGTTGAATACATTCTATTCTTTTTCAGAATAATTTTTAATATTAAATTTTGTATGTTTTTACTGGTTTTAGAACATTTGTATATGCACCACCCCAACCCACAATACCATATTGGAGCAATGACTGTGCCAGTGCATAATACACTATCTTCATGACTTTCATAGGCAAAACAGAACGTAATTTCACAAATAAATAAATAAGTTTTCTAGATCGTGTAGTAAGCTGCGACAAATGCTACCTTCCGTGCCGCCCCCACAGTAGTAGGCCTGGCTGTCGTCTGCCGGGTAACCCCCTCCAGGGGGCAGGGGACTTCCCCAGTAGGCCCCCACACGGGTTTCACTGGATTCCGGCCCCACCGGGGCACGATATACGCCCCCTTTCGTCTCATCGTCTACGTCTGGTTCGATGAAATCTGAAGCAGAATAATAAGAGGATCCTAATTAGAATTGAATTATGGTCATAGAAATCAAGATAATTACAATAGGGGAAACGATTGATTTATACACGTACGGGATAGGAAATTCACGAATGACGAATCAGCACGTCTCAACTACTTGACTGATTTACTTGAATTTTGCATAATATAGATTCTAAACCTTCCGGCAGGCAGTCGCGCTATTGTAAAAAGTACAACAGTGTCAGTTTTTTTGCTGCACAAAACTATTGGATGGGGTGGTGTCAGTGAATGAGTCATCTATGCATTCTAAAACTTTCTCCCCATCACTCCACTGAGTTGTAGTATCAACCGAGCAATGGTTCAGTCTTTAGGTGCCATTTAGTCGCCACAGTGCATAAGTCGCACTATGCATAAGATAGGGAAAGACTGTATACGGGGACTGTAAACGAACCAATATCACAGAATTGATGGCTTTGCTTGGTGTACCTTATTGGGCTATGAAATGTTAATCATGCAAATGTTCATAGGCGTAAAATAATCCAAGAAGGTGGAAAAAGTAATTATACAATTAATTAATATGTTTTGACAGTAAACAGAGTACATAACACAAAATTGGATGTTGTAAAAAGTACAACACGCGACTGCTCGTGTGATTGAGTAGGGCGCGACTACCGGAAGGTTAATTTATCGAGGATGGTTTTAGGCCTATATAGCATACATAAAGTATCTCTAGGTGCATTGCACTATATAATTATTCTCTATTGTAGTATAGACAGCTGTCACACTTCCAAAGGAAGTTTTGAGAGTCAATTATCGAACGACTAATGTCGATTAATGAACGAGCATAGGGAGTTTGTTCTAGAGCAGTGGGTTTGTAAGTATGTTCGTCGATAACGTTCGAATGCATTCATCAATCAAATTCACATTTTCAACAACACATATTCATACGGCCACCCCGTCTTTCGGAGGAGACGATAAGCCGTCGGTCCCGACTACCTAAAAAGTAGTCATCTCTCATCATCATGCCTCTCACTCATTACCCACGCACAAGCCTGAGAGCTTATGTGGGCATCACCCTCAGTATTATTATTAAACCTGAAAAATCAAATTTGTTGGACAATAAAATCAACTGACTCCTTTATTGTTAAAAAGGCGAGAAAGGGTTCGTACGGTACTTATTATTATTACTTATTATATTATATAATTTATGCTTCAGATAGAATAAATAATAAAAACGAGAGGAGAAAGTGATGTGGTACTCAGTCATCACAAAACTCAACCAATTTCGGATTATGTGTAACCTTATCCAAATTTGGGAGAGGAATAGCACAGGGTTACCTTATTTTTTCTCTCCCTATCATTTTGATAATGTACTTATTGTATCAATCAGTAATAAATCAATCATCCCAAAATTTCATATGGGAAAGGAATGTATTCCAACCGGTGATTTCAATAGAGTATCTGATACCAATGTACCTAGATACCTGTATTCTAGATACATTGGCTGATACGATATCGGCGGCATTTTGAATGAGCTCTCCAGGCTGGGGTGCTTACTAGTACCTGTATAATTAGATATCAAGTAAACCTCAACAGGAATTTACATCTCTTGAAAAATATATCGTTTGCATTAAAAACTGCAACCAAGTGCCATAAAGGAGTACCTACGTTTCTCAAATATAGTGATCAAGAAAGCTGTTCCAATTTGTTTTTATCTCTCGATTTCGTTCTGCTCGAACTGTTGACTCGCAAGTTTTCACTCTCAAGTTTAAAACATTGGCTTCAACAAACAGCCACTCTTTTTGTGAACTGACTTGAATAGAATATACCTAGTCCAATCAAACTTCAATAAAATACATTCCAATGAAACATCGATACGAATCAATGTTTTGATGGAGGGTCTGAAGATGTTCCTTAATTCGATTCGAATGTTGTTTCCAAATAATTCTATGAGTGGTGAGACTAATGTATAAAAAAAGGTTTGGTACAAGAACCGCCATTGCTGTGACGTTTGTATGAGCTGCCAATTATGGGATTGGCTTGTCTCGGCCAATTGGAGACGTTCACCTTATTAGGTCATTAATAAATATCCACCAATCATATCGCTTGCTCAATACTCGATTCTATGTATTCTGTCGTACCGTACTTTTGCCATCAATCTTTTAGAATGAATCAATCGTTGAGATCACCAGAGATCACAATCTGTCTACTCAATATTCCCAGTACAATTTCAATCTGTGATAGTTCAGAGATTGAAGAAATTACACAATATTAGAATAATTCAAACATCAAACTAGAAAACCATCCACGGGGAAAAGTTACTGTCACTGTAATATCGATATGCACTCATCAATTTGAAATGTGAGGAACAAATTGTTTTCAAAGGTGGGTTTTAGTTTATGCGTAAAGTTTCGACGGATATGGAGGAATTCTTTAGGCTCATATGGGAGTGTTCACACGTTCGCAGCCTCGAGTATTCGTATACTCGAGGAATACTCGAGTATTCCTCCGTACGAATAACGAAAGCCCACCTTCACTACCTTCATCTGTAGAACGTGATGAACTCAATGAAGTTGAGAGAGAATATATACATAAACATATTATACGCATTCAGAATAACCCAAACTAGAAACCTTTTCCAATAAATTGATAAATTCAAGGAAAAACTTGACAAATTTATAAAAAAGAAGAAATCTCATGGTATACCTTACGACAATAATTATTTTCTAAATTTCACTGTTACTTTAAGCCGACTACGTCGACTATTATCACTTGTACTTGCTTCCTACCATTGAAATTTGCAACACAAGTGCCCTACACCATGAGAGTCATCCTTAAGCTATATTTTCTCCTTGGTAGTGGGTCCATTGTATTGTAGCAGCAGAGTGACCCCATACCATGGAATTATACTCTTATGCTATCTTTTCTCCTTGATGCATTGTACTGTAGCTACAGCAGAGTAACAATATAATGTAGTGTAGTTATAGCCGAGCGGCTGGAGTAGCTACCGTCATCGCTTGGAAATTCCACCTTTACAGGGAAGTGTAAACCCTTGGAGAAAGAATTCCATTTTATGCTAGTTGAAAAATGAATATGATAAAAGACTATTAAATTGATAAATGGAAGTTTAAACACTTGAAAAAATTAATTTTTATTTTATTCCAGTTAATAGGAGAATAGGATAAAAAATGAATATTATATTCTTCTTCTTCTTCTCTAAGCGCTACAGTCCTGGGAGGACCTTGGCTTTCTCAACTATTTGCCTCCATTCATCTCGCACCACTACTTTTCGTCTCCAGCCTCTCACTGACATTGACGTCAGGTCGTTCTCAACATCTTCCAGCCATCGTCTCTCTTCCTTGTGCCCAGCATCCTGCCTTCAAGCATATGTTTCTGTATTCTATTGTCGCTCATTCTGTATACATGTCCAAGCCAGCTGATTCTCCTGGATTTGACAAAACGTAAAATATTGGCTCCTTGTAAAATTCTGTCAATTTCTTCATTGGATCTTATTTTTAATTCTTCATCGTAAAATACAGGCCCATATATTTTTCTAACAATTCTCCTTTCAAATATTTTGAGGGCATTGGCGTTAACGACGGAGAGTGTCCATGCTTCTGATCCATATGTGACAACGGGTCTATTATAACTGAATATTATATTGATAAATGGAATAAATGAATAAATAAATAGAATATAACTCACCTTCAACCGGCTGTCCACCGAAATAGGTTGGATAGTAAGCCGAGTTGTGACCAGCAAATTGCACGTAATATCCATTGTCGTTGCCACCTATGTTACCTAAATGGTGCTGTGGGGCACTCTCGAAACAAGTGGAAGAGTTCATGATTGTCGTTCACTGGATCAACCATCTATCGAAGTAGTCGAAATCGAAACTCGAAATTCAATTTTACAATCACTGAAGAAATTACATTACTTAAAGTTCCTTGAGAAGATTATCGGTTTGCAAAAATATTAACACAATTACTGTGAGGAGACTTATAGTAAGATTATATTGACATGATCAATGTTTTTCGTCACGTATCGTTGGATACGTGAAAAGCTTCGTGGAATGCTACGAAAAATTCTCGTATATATTATTATTATTCGATAATTTGATTGTATATACCTTGCAAAATCAATATTACATTAGTATAGTTGTTGTAACATTTTTTACAAGCTCTCTCAAGTTTCTTTTGACCAGATTTTTCACAGTATTTGCTTCTAGTCTTCAAGATAATTCACTTGCACCAAAAGAATCTGAAAGTCACTTGAAAATATTTGTCCAATCCTCACAGATTCCCGTAGATGTTTTCGAACGTTCTAGAATTCTTGCGATAGGTTTCTGTAGGATTCGACAATCACTTATATTATTTGATTGATTTATCACATTGATTGATTGAAAAAAATGGAGAATGCTGAAGAATAAATGAATGGTAAAGATGAAACTTGCAACTAGGCAATTTCTAGAATAAAGTATCACAATATTGGCATAGATTTGTTGAAATCTCAGGTGAATCAATGGATATCCTGTTTATCTTACACTGAGTATCGGAGTAACGATTCTTGTCTTATGTGTCCAAACTCATTACATATTTTTCAACTGGAAAAGTTAAAAGGATATTCAACCTGATTTAATAAAAGTTCAATCTTTTGAACACATGTAATAAAACTTTCTCATTTGAAATGAAATATTGAAGTAACTGGAATGTTCATCTCGTGCTCGTTAGAAACTATATGAATAACTTGAAACCAGTCTATTATTCAATTAGTAGTGGGAAACAACGTTCTATTAACTTTCATATTGATCTTGGATATAGGGAATCGAAGCACAAGATTATCCATATTATTCACACTAAGAAGCGATCTAGATTCTTTCAAGAGTTCGGAAATCGAAAAAACACTTTTTGAGAAATTTCACAATCGATCACGTAGAAAATACGAAATTTGGGAAAACTGACTTCTTGAAACTGTGATTGACTTCTGTGTGCGACAGAAGAACACTGAAGTCTCCGAAAATCTTTGAGATGAGATCTTTTCGGGGGTGGATTCCCCCATACTACCAGAGAAAGCTCCGCCCCTCGAGGTTCTCAGCCAATCAGAGCTCGTCTCCTTATCACTCAGCTTAACGCGCCGGCTCTAATGGATAAAGAAGACTGTGGGGATAGAAAAGGATAGATAGTGGAAGAGTGGAAAGGAAGGAATGGAGATGACGTTGGAAAAGGAAGGAGAATGGAAGAGTAGAGTATTAGAGTGAAAGAGGATGGGGAAGGCATGGTGATGAAGTGGTAAGAGGAAGAAGAAAAGAGAGTTTCAATGATGTAGATACTTGAAAAAATGAAGAATAAAGAGGAGAGAGTCTTGAAGTGGAAAAGGACGGGGATAGAGAATCAAATTAACAAAAAATGTGAGGAATGGTGATAAAGCAAGAAGAGGTAGGAGAATAGGTGAGTAGTAAGGCAATGAGTGAGAGAGATGTATTTTTCGAGGAGGTTTAAAGAAAGTTTGAGTATGAGAAAAATGAAATGAAAGGGAAAAAATTGAAATGAAAAAATACTTTACTAGGCGGAACTAGGACTTCAAGTCCTCCCAACATTGAAGATAGAAAAAGGGAATAGAAAGATGGAAAAGCACGTTTTGACTTCAAGTGTGATGATGAAAAGGAATTAGAACGAATAGAAAAAGGAGAGATCAAGGAGAAAAAATAAGATAGTCAAAGAATATTGCTTGGAACTTTCCTCAATGAAGCTGTGATTAGGAAAAGATCACAATGTTTTTCAATGAACTACCATTTACAATAATTCAACAGATGCATTCAATACCAAACATTATAATAGCCTTATAATATCGAAATATGATGAAAATTTAAAATCAAGGACAGAGACTTAGATAGCAAATCATCTTGGGCACATTAAAATCGTATTCAGTTCAAGTTGTGGGTAGTTTTATTTCTCAGTGTTATTAGATTTTGAAGAAAACCACCGTTTACAGATGAAGAATTTCTGAAGTCCTCAAAGAGATTAGGACTATGTCCTATGAATGATGTTTAGTACTTGTGAATCATTCTGAACAATAAGGTAAAATTTAAATGTCCACCTAATTTCAAATGTAGGCCGATCAATAACTTGTGAGAATATTAGTAGAATACTATAGGCCAGGGGTCTCCAACCTTTTTCATCCAAGGGCCACATTGTTAACTCTTGTGAGGCTTAGAGGGCCAATAACAAGGGTGTACGTGGAATTTGACTTGTGGGGACACACACGACACGGGGGATTAGAGGGGTGTAAAATTATTATATTCCCATTAAAATAATATGAGGAGTTTTAAGTAGGTTTAATAAAAACACAGGAAGAAACATAGCAATTCATTTCGTTTTAATACAAAGTCCAAATTATTGAGTGTAAAAAGAACTTGACAATGCATGAATTTAGCAAGTTGAACAAAATAATAAGTTTTTTAAATAAATAATAAGTAATAAGACAACTTGACAATACACGAATTCACAAAAAGTTACCAAGCTAAAAGAGAATACTTATTTTTAGTGAGAAGATTGCATTTGTTTTGCACTTGAAATGTCCGCCCATTTAGACACAGATAGACAGTTTAGACAGTTCGCCCATTTAGACAGTTCGCGCGCACGTACACAGGGACATGTACAGTCCGTGCAGACAATTTGCTAATATCTCACAATGATTGATCGCTGCTTGTTTACAGCTAATTTTACACTTATTAAGAAATGGAGTGGCTTGTAAGAGAAGAGCACTGAACTCACAGTTGTTGTCAAAAATGTGTATAGATATATATTTTTAAAAAACTGTTGCAATAACTCTCGGCGGGCCGGACAAAATCCATCCGCGGGCCGTAGGTTGGAGAGCCCTGCTATAGGCACAAATTAATTATGTTCTTAGATTCAAACAAAAAAATCTGGTGTGGCGCACTCACACAACTTTCCTTGCCGTTATGAAAATTGATCACCTGACGCTAGTGTTCCCGCGCATCTCAAGTCTACTATTCAAAGATTTGAGCCAGCTGGTGACAGGGCAATAACGCTGGAGACACACATTAGGTCTGCTATCTCTTCATAGTGAATGATTTAATAGAATCAACAATAATTTGCAATTGAATAATCACATTTTCTCGAATTTAAAGCTTATTTTCAATTTTAGGTGAAAATGTTACTGAACACTAATTGTAGAGATTTTCATGCTCAATCTTTTCCACTTGGAATTTTTTGTTTAAATTGTATCTGAAGCCTGATAATTGGGAATCTATCTGCATTGATGGGGCGGAGCTCCTGAAATTTTCACAGATATGGGACTTGTGGCAGTTGATAGAGCTTATCGATGACTATTTTAAGTATGAGTTTGATCAAAATCGTTGGAGCCGTTTCCGAGAAAATCACGAAAAATCCTGTTTTTGACAACATTTTCGCCATTTTAGCCGCCATCTTGAATTGCATTTGATCGAAATTGTTCGTGTCGGATCCTTATAGTGGAAGGACCTTGAGTTCCAAATTTCAAGTCATTCCGTTAATTGGGAGATGAGATATCGTGTACACAGACGCACATACACTCATACACACACACACACATACAGACCAATACCCAAAAACCAGTTTTTGGACTCAGGGGACCTTGAAACGTATAGAAATTTAGAAATTGGGGTACCTTAATTTTTTTCGGAAAGCAATACTTTCCTTACCTATGGTAATAGGGCAAGGAAAGTAAAAAACTGTTGCAATAACTCTCGGCGGGCCGGAGGTTGGAGAGCCCTGCTATAGGCACAAATTAATTATGTTCTTAGATTCAAACAAAAAATCACAAACAAACGAAAAAATCACAATAAATTAATATTTCCACATAATATTTCAAATTATTGCTTGAATTCAACTGTCTCAACTTTCCCTCGAAGAAACAAACTACTTATTATCAAATAAATGATTATTATTAAACGAAAATTCAAACTGAATGCTGTAATTTTCATCTGTAATCAGGCTACAATGAGATTCACCTCTGTCAGCATTACTTATGAATAAACATCAATGCTTCCCATTCAAACAATGCTGACAGTTTGGACTGAATCTTTAAAACCGCCGTCTTCATAGGACGTATAGTTCGTATTCTTTACATCATGGATCATGAGATATGAGAACCGAAATTATTGAATGTAATATTTTATGTATGTAATATTTTGTATGTTGTATTCTTCACATCATGAGAAAAGAGAATATTTGATATAATATTTTATTCTCATTCAATACATTCTTACATTCCATACTCTCTGCATGAGAAGGGTTCCTTCCCTAGGATAACAATAGCTAGCTTTTGGCCAATAGAAAACCGTCTTAGCTCCGCCCCATGAACGCATGCTCAAAACATAATACAGTGATAACAGCTCAAAATATCGACTAGGGACTCCGCCACACTTTTATCCCTAATTCGATAAACCGCCCCTTAATTTAATATTGTACTGCGTATCCCTTTTACAGCTTCCCACATCCATTGTTATATTGCGTTTTACTTCTCTATTCTATTTTTCGTATTATTTTCCTCTCTCCATTCGGTTTATCTTATTCGTATTAAAAACTCTTATTCCTTCTTCTCTGGATATTCTGCCACTTTCTCTTGTTCAGCGCTTTTTCGTATCAACATCTCTTACTTCGACATTGATAAAAAAGTCTACATCATCTCCTCTACCTCGTTTTCCTCCTCCTTCACCCTCCTCACCTTTCTATTTTTCTCCTTCTCCTCCTCCTCCTCCTCCTCCTCCTCCTCTCCTCCTCCTTCTCCATCTCATCCTCCTCCTCCTCCTCCTGATCATCATCATCATCATCATCATCATCATTATCATCATCATCATCATCATATCCAATTTTCTTTCATCTTAAATTCTTCCCTCGTTTTCCTCCTCCTTCTCACCTTTCTATTCTCCTCCTTCTCCTCCTCCTTCTTCTCCTACTTCTCCTCCTCCTTCTTCTCCTCCTTATTCTCCTACTCCTCCTTCTCCTCATCATCATCATTATCACCCAATTTTCCTTTAATTCTCCCCTCTTAGCTCTTACCTATTGTTTCTCAAAACCTGCTCTTTTATTTTGTTTCCTCTGTTCGTTTGTCTCAGAATTTTCTATCACCTCGTTCACCCTCCTCACCATTCTATTTTCCTCCTTCTTCTTCTCCTCCTCCTCCTCCTACTCCTCCTCCTCATCACAATCATCATCACCCAATTTTCTTCCATATCCTCAAATTCCTCCCTCCTTGCTCTTATCTATTGTTTTTTAAAACCAGGTCTTTTATTTTGTTTCCTCTGTTCGGTTGTCTCAGAATTTTCTATCATCTCGTTCACACTTTTCTCCATCCATTCTTACTTTCATACTTTTGCCATTCATTTTTGATTCCATTATTCTCTCTCTAACCTTGTTCTTTTCTTCAATTTCCTTCGTTTTACTCATCCTCTCTCTTGATTATCCTTCTTCCTCATTATCTTTTTGTTCATTCGTATTCTTTTCTTCCTCACTCTTCCTTATTGCCTTGCCCTTTTTTCCTCTTCATCTTGATCTTTCCTTCTTTCTTTACCGTTATCTTCTCAGATTCCTCCTCAAACCTTTCTTTTTTCTTAAGATTTCATCAACTACCTCTCCTCTCTATTTTATTTTACCACATATGCTCCTCATCT
Organism: Nilaparvata lugens; assembly: GCF_014356525.2. NCBI lineage: Eukaryota > Metazoa > Arthropoda > Insecta > Hemiptera > Delphacidae > Nilaparvata > Nilaparvata lugens. The sequence goes on from NC_052515.1 coordinate 4,648,182, forward strand.
TTCTTTTACCTCTCATTCTCCTCTTTCTTCTCCCTCTTCTTGCCTTTTTCTCTTGTCTCTTTCACGCCTTCCTCTTTTTTCATCTTAATGTATTAAATTTCCCCCAAGAACCCGTACTTCTTCTTTAGATTTCTTCAAATATCTCTCTTTATAACATTTCCTACCTACGCTCCTTATCCAGTTTTCCTCATTCTTAGTGCTGGTTGCACAACAGCCGGTTAAATTTTAACCGTGATTAATTCCACGAGAATCAATCAGAGAAGGAGTTTTCGAAAAGACGGTAAAATTTAACCGGCTGTTGTGCAACCGGGCCTTAATCTCTCCAACTTCCTCTCATACTCATCCTCCTTCTTCACCCTTCCTTCTAGTTTCTAGTGAACAGAACTTTATTCATTCATTAATACAATAAGTACATTATCAGAATGATTGGGAGAGGAAAAATAAGGTAACCTTGTGCTATTCCTCTCCCAAATTTAGATAACACATAGTCCGAAATGGGTTAAGTCTGTAGTTCTTCAATTCACAAAATTTTCGGTCCCCAAGTATTTTCACAAAGTAGATTTTCAAATTTAGATGCTTCAAAACTAAACATAGAAGAAATATTTCACATTATTATAACTAAAATATGAAATATATTCACATATTAGAAATAGAATTTTGAAGAATTACCGAAAAACAAACTCGATTTTAAAAGCACAGCTGATCTCCTCTTTTCCATCGTCCTTCTCCTTCATGTCCTCATCCACCTCCTCCACCTCCTCCTTCACCTCTTCCTCCACCTCCAACACTATCTCCTCTCCCACCACCTCTTCTTCTTTCACTCCTCCTCCTCCTCATCCCAGTTCCCACACTAAAATGAAGTCATCCCATAAGAGTGCAGACGTCAATTATTGTAAGAGAGTGCATGCCATCCCATTGAGTTTGCCCCGGCTTTTAATGCTTCAATACAAGTGCTATTCTCACCATTAAATCTCCTAATAGATCCATAAAGTACTCTGTTTATTTTGGGGTGTGTCATCCCCACGTAATTATCGGTTAAGTGGCCTGGGTCACTTTGCGCTAAACAAATTAAATCTTATTAGATCTGAGGATCTCTATAAACAAAGTCAATAGTTTACGCTAGACAACTTCAATTTGAATAGAGCTTAAGAACCATCTTCCAAAATCCATAGCTGCGTACAGACTTATGCGCCACGAACACATGCATTTCACTTCTCATCAGCTGATTCTTTGCTTATTATATCTGTATTTGTACAGAAACAGTAAGATACAGTTATAATAAACTGATGAAAAGTGAATTGCGCGTGTTCGTAGCGCATAAGTCTGTACGTACATGAAGAACAAATGGGTAATTATCACCTTATCGCTTCAGTGTGAGAATATATGGGCCCGGTCACACAGAAAGCGATCTGCGATTTAAATGTATTAGGAAAATACAGATGATAAACGTACAGGTTCGCAGATCGTAGATCTCCTAAGTACACTCACTAAAGGGCCGGTTTCCGAGCTCGGGATTTAGCTAAGTTCTAGACTTTAAACAGCTGGAGTCAGAAAATTGGCTTTCCGAAACGGGGCGAAGTCGTAGTCATTGTCAAAGTCACGTTTAAATTAAATTTCGAAAAACTAGAAAATTGAACACAAAATAGAATAAAGAGAAAATAGTGTAAAGCTTCAGCTATTTTGAATTATTTAGGAATGTTTCATTTCGTCAAGGAAAAACGTTTCCGATTATAGAAATGAGAAAATAAAGATCTATTTTGCTGCAACTATTTACTGTGACTACGCCCCGTTTTGGAAAGCCAATTTTCGACTCCAGCTGTTTAAAGTCTAGAACCTACTATTTTGATTATTGACGTATTAAAGACTAGCAGGTAACCCGTGCTTTGCAAGGGTCTGATTAAAAACTTGACCTACTGAAATCTTGTAGAATTGAAATAGGCCTAAAACCATTCTCGGTAGATAAAGAATCTATATGCAAAATTTCAAGTTAATCAGTCCAGTAGTTCAGACGTGCTGATGTGTCATACGTGAATTTCCTATCCCGTACGTGTATAAGCCAATTCTTTCCTTTATTATGGTATAGATGAAAGGACATATTGCAACTTGACATTTAGCTATTGCTTTAATTAGCTATTGCAGATTTGCCACTTTGAATATATTTAGTCAAAAATTAATCTAATTCCAAACTTGACTAACAAGGATCTAGCATAACCAATCAGGCTAGCCATTTCTTTGAAGATAACTGTTCTAACAAACTTGATGAATTTTTTTGTTAAAAAAATCAGCTGATCTCCTCCTCTCTTCCTCATTCATTGAATTTAATGAATAAATTGATTATTCCAATCTAAGTATCAAAATTAATATATTAGTGCTTTGTTCCGGTTTATACACCCTTCTTGGTGAGGAGTGCTATATTCTATGGAATTATTGTATAGTTGACAATTCAAATATTGTAACATTCTTTTGAGAATAAAAGCGTTATCAATCATTCGTTCATTGATACTTATTAGACAGAGCATTTTATCACTTACTTGAAACTCACTTCCCGGGCTGACAAATAATTGTTGAATGAAAAAGACTAAAAATTGTCAAAAACCAAAACTAAGAAATTTCTTAGTATCAATAAATCTGTGGTTTTTGACAATTTCTTAGTCTTTTTCATTCAATATGAATAATTACCACAATATCAACTTCTCAACTACACAAAAAATAATTGTTGTATAGTAGCGCTCATCGAATTTCCATTTAGCTGTTTACCCTGTTGTCAATATTTGCAGTAGCAGAAGTCTTCGGGGTGATTTATAGCATCTAATTGGGATTTTCGTTCAATAATAATAACTTACTTGAAGCGCATTCACAATCCTCACAAATACAGTCTTGTTGTAACTCCTGGTTGGTTGAAATTGCTGACTCACTCCCACAAAATGGTGTTCGGTGATTTGTCGTCGACCAATGGGAGTGCTAGAACGAAACTAGTCGCTTGTGATTGGTGGAAGAGTTGTTGAACATAGTTGGACGTAGTTTTGAATTGTCCGGTAGATGGAAGTTGATTCAATAAATATTTTATCGCCTACGTAAATAGTAATTGCTTGTTTGAGTTTATTTAATTGCTTCACTTGTCATATCTAGTAGTTAATATTGTTTCATATTGACATTAGCTAAGTTATAAGTTCAATAATACGTTTATTTTTAATAAGTTCAATTAATCGCGCTTGAAACTTAGAAACATCAATCTCTAAATCGATTTAGGCCGGCTTCCGAGCTCGGGATTTGGCCAAGTTCTAGACTTTAAACAGCTGAAATCAGAAAATTGGCTTTCCGAAACGGGGCGTAGTCGCAGTTATTATTTTCTCATTTCTATAATTGGAAACGTTTTTCCTTGACGAAATTAAACATTCCTAAATAATTCAGAATAGCTGAAACTTTACTTTTTCTCTTTATCTTATTTTGTGTTCAATTTTCTAGTTTTTCTAAATTTAATTTAAAAATCGTTAGTCGTTTTACTGCAACTATGCCCCGTTTCGGAAAGCCAATTTTCTGATTCCAGCTGTTCAATGTCTAGAACTTGGCTGAATCCCGAGCTCGTAAACTGCTTAGAATCTTGAACAATCACCTTAAAATGACTTGATTATCTCAAGCTGATTGAAAAATATTCCTACGCATCACCAAAATTTATAATTTATTGTTTAAAGTTATTAGTTTGTTCTAAAGAGCTTTAAAACCAGAGTTATGTATGAGCCTGATTTTTCACTTAGTTAAATTAGATAAAGATATTCTCATTTATGACATTCTATTTTCAACTCTGATGGATATTCTAGTTATTTTTTCATTGCAGTGCGCCCCCTGAGAGCTTGCACCCACAAGCTCTGACCTACCCGGCCCATTAGAAAATCTAGACCTGTAACTAGTGAATATTTTAGTTCTTAGAAACCTGATTCTATAAAATTGAGATGAGAAATAAGAATGAATGAATGAGAGCTATCTTTAAATTATTTAGAAATAATCATTCATTCCCTCTGTAAAAAAATATCCAAAAATGTATTCCTCTATACTATAGGCCTAGAATTTGTTTTTTTAATTGAGAATAAAATTGCACGGTGATGAGAAACTAACTTATTAAGCTATCACGTGACTACAAGATAATTTTTCCAAAATATGATTATTCATCAAATCCTTCAAAATCAGGACAAAGACTTCACGACTACCCATTCCACAAATTTCAAAATCTCTTTACAAAAACTCTTCTAAGGACTAACTAGACTCTTTGTAGATTCAATCCTCTTATCTAGCCCAATAAATTTAGTCTATTATTATTTATCGGCACGCTAAGTGACGTCATAATATTCCCATCCCTATACTGTATACAAAGCACAGCACAAGCCTTGTATGATTGATAAGGCGGCTATATCGGTTCCAATCCGATTCGTTTCCACTTTAACCTGTCAGCACGGGTCGAATGGAAGGCATTAATAGTTCTCCAATAAGGAAAGCTGACAGATTAGATTGTACAGCCGTGGGGGCGTTGTTTGGATAATGAGGAGATCTGGTAAATGTCTGGTGGAAAGCTCTTTTACGTCGCATCTTCTTCTTCTTCTTCTTCTTCTTCTTCTTCTTCTTCTTCTTCTTCTTCTTCTTCTTCTTCTTCTTCTTCTTCTTCTTCTTCTTCAGTCCTCTTCTTCTTAAATTTCTCCTTGTTCCTCTTCTCCTCCTAACTTTTACGTTCTTGTTCTTCTCCTTCTACTCCTTCTTCTTCTCTTTCTCCCGTCTTCTTCTTCTCCAGTCTCCTTCTTCTTCTTTTTCTCCTACCTCTTCGGAAACGTCTAGTTATCGGGTATTTATTCCAATCTATGTGTCAAAATACGAGTAATATATTAGTGCTTTGTTTCAGTTTATTGAATTGCTATTTTATTATTTTCAGGAGCGAATAATTTTCCATATTGTAAGCTCAGTTAATTTTATGAATAATTGAGATGTTAAAATTATTCAGCAATCAGTGAATCATTCATTTCCCCGTTGAAATCATCCAGAACTTTATTCCTTTGTAATATATTTTGATTTTTAAAAATGGACTAAAAATAATAGAATCTCACGTGTAGTTAACAAGACAGTTTTTTCTTAGAAATTTCCATTCTTAAGCCTCGCACACACGCACATCGATTTTTGTTCTTACGGTATTTTTCCGTCCTTAGGAATTCTATCAGATTAAACTAAACTTGAAAAACATCATCTGTTTAAAATTACCTGTTTAATCTAATAGTATATTTATTTATAATGACGGAAAAATAATATCGTACGAACAACAATCGATGTGTGTGTGTGTGTGTGTGTGTGTGTGTGTGCGGCTTTACTGTATAATATTTATTCCAAATATCCAATAAAAGCTAAGGACTTCTCCTACTGCAAATATTGACCGGATAACTAAATAGCAGAAGGAAATTTGAAGAATGATACTGTCCGAAAACTGTGACCAGGCCGGGAATCGAACCCGACAGTTTCATTTTTAAATATCCATCTGCTATTTAGTTTTATTTAGATCATTATTTGCCGTAGCAGAAGTCCGTAGTTGTATTTATATAGCTTCCATTGGATATTTGAAATAGTCTACTTGACATGCAATATCGGGGCACCGACCTTCGCTCGTTATTTATTTATTGATATACAGAACACAATTCTTTAAAATAATTGGAGAAGGACTAACAGGCACAGTCCAAAACTGTTACTTCCCCGAATTTTCATTTATACACTATAAAGCTGGGTTTACACCAAAGTTATTAAGAAAATGTTGATAGCTTATTCCTTATAGATTCTATAAGATTGAACGGAACTTGACAAACGCATATGTTCATCATGTGTATGATAAGTTATGTTCAATCTAATAGAATCTATAAGGATTAAGTTATTAACATTTTGTTAAAAAACTTTGGTGTAAACCCAGCTTAAATAGTCCAAAAAGTAGGTTATTCCATACACTTGAATTCAGGTCCAATTTCCAGTCCAAACAATGTAAACAGAAAAGTTCTAATTAAGATTGTTTACAAACCAAATTGAATAACAAAATAGCACTCACTAATCACTTAAAACTGTAAAATAATGATTAACTTTGAAAATTATGATATATACTCTAATTTAGAATGATATACCATGTCATGTCAACAAATCAGATTCTTTTGATCAAGTAGATTAAAATTTCTAGATTAATATTTCTCGTAAGATAAGCTGATTGATTGCAAATAGTTGAACAGCTGAACATAATTCTGTCTCTCTCCCACACAGGCACTCACATCTTCTGTTATCGACAGACGACAAATTTATCATCTGTTTTCCAAGGATAAATAATTATTAGTAGTTCTGTGAACAGTAGACCTCACGAAGTATTCTCATCCACAAGTACCTGATTGAAACTATAGACCTTATGGATATACAGCAATAGACTGGCTTCTCCACACATCTGTGCAATCACTTGTCAGCTGATTTATGATGAATAATTCTATACTCTGATTTTTACTCTAATATTGGCGTATGAAGGAGGCTTCTTTTTCCTTTTATATTATCCTTCAAATGCAAAATTTCCAAAAACCTTGTATATACGTCGACGCGCAATTAAAAAAGGAACATACCTGTCAAATTTCATGAAAATCTATTTCCGCGTTTCGCCGTAAATGCGCAACATATAAACATTTAAACATTAAGAGAAATGCAAAACCTTCGACTTGAATCTTAGACCTCACTTCGTTTGGTCAATTATTCGTTTCATGTCCTTCAGCGAGATTTCCCAGGGATGAGACCTAGTGCAATCGAATTTTTATATCATAAACCTACTATGTTCCAACGTTCGTGAAAATCGTCAGAGCCGTATTCGAGATTCATTGGGCATGCATAACCATATACAGAATTTGGTCGCTTAATAGAATAGGATAAATAATATTCCAGCAGTTGATAAACAACAATGAATTTCCCATATTTTCATTCATCAAAGCCTTCAAAATCCGGACAAAGACTTCACCATTACCCATTCCCCAAATTTCAAAATCTCTTCAGAAAACTACTAAACTCTTCTAAGGACTAACTAGACTCTTTGTAGATTCAAACCTCTTATCTAGCCCAATAAATTTAGTCTATTATTATTTATCGGCACGCTAAGTGACGTCATAATATTCCCATCCCTATATACAAAGCACAGCACAAGCCTTGTATGATTGATAAGGCGGCTATATCGGTTCCAATCCGATTCGTTTCCACTTTAACCTGTCAGCACGGGTCGAATGGAAAGCATTAATAGTTCTCTAATAAGGAAAGCTGACAGATTAGATTGTACAGCCATGGGGGCGTTGTTTGGATAATGAGGTGATCTGGTAAATGTCTGGTGGAAAGCTCTTTTACGTCGCATCTTCTTCTTCTTCTTCTTCTTCTTCTTCTTCTTCTTCTTCGTCTTCTTCTGCATTTCTCCTTGTTCCTCCTCTCATCCTGACTTTTACGTTCTTGTTCTTCTCCCTGTTATTGTTCTTCTCCTTCAACTCCTCCTTCTTCTTTTTCTCCTGTCTTCTTCTCCTTCTACTTCTTAATTTCCTCCTTGTTCCTCTTCTCCTCCTGACTTTTACGTCCTTTTTGTTCTTCTTCTTATTGTTCTTGTCTTCTCTTTCTCCTGTCACCTCCTTCTTCTTCTTTTTCTTCTACCTCTTATTCTCCTTGTTGATCTTCTTCGTCTCCTGTCTTCGTCGCTCTTGTTTTCAGAGAAAAACTAAACTCAGAGATTAAATAGACAGACGTCGACTAAATACGTTACAAGGCTTGTCAAGCAACTTATCCATCTTGCCTTAACACACTCTTAACCTATCGTAAACTATTATTGGTTGAAATATTGCTTTCTCTCTCGTGTCACTAATAAACAGATTTGTTTGTGGAAAATATCGTCACACAAACATTCGCTATAATATAGTGATTTGTTAGGTTTTTGTTGAAATTACACTTTTTTGTATATCTCTAATAATATAGTGATTTGTTGGGTTTTTGTTGGAATGACACTTTTCCATATCTCTGAACAGGGTGTAGTCGCAGTTTTTATGATAATCTTCATTTTCTCATTTCCATAAATGAAACCGTTTTTCCTCGACGGAATGAAACATTCCTAAACAATTCAAAAGCTGAAACTTTACACTATTTTCCCTTTTATTTTATTTTGTGATCAAATTCTTAGTTTTTCAAAATTTAATTTAAACGTGGACTACGACTATGGAAAGCAAATTTTCTGACTCCAGCTGCTTGAAGTCTAGAACTTAGCTAAATCCCGAGCTCGGAAACCGGCCCTAAAGGCTTGCCGCAAAGTAGACCCACGCAAATCCACGAAAAGGACCCACGCCGTGGGATGTTTTTCAAACCATTGCTATGGAATTATTCATAATCAATCAGCTGACAAGTGGATTATTCATTGCATGTATTACACAAATGTATGGAGAAGCCTAGCAATGGTTTACAAAACATCCCACACCGTGGGTTGCTTTTCGTGGATTTGCGTGGGTCTACTTTGCGGCGGGCTCACGAGAAATAGAGAATAGAAAAGATCAAACTATTGAAGAAAATCAATGAACAATGTCTTTGTCTAGTCTACATTGTAGATCATCACCAACTAGAGACTATTCTAACATATAATCTAATAGTTATATACAGGGTGTTTCAGAAGTAGTGTCGAGAATTTTAGGGTATTGTACCTGGATGCTAGGAGACTAGAAATGTCATATTTGAAGTGTCCAAAACTCAGCGGTTATCCTTATAGCTGCCATTTTGTTTTTTTTCACTTAAAAATTTTTATCTCAAGATCGAAATGTTGTATTGATCTGAAATTTTGCATGAATATTAGGCTATAAAGACTCAACTATAAAAAATAAAAAAAATTTTTCGTTGAAATTTTTCAAAATGGCGGCCATTTTAAATTTTTGATGGCGATATCTCGAAACCGTCCATTTTACAGAAAATTACAAGAGACAAAAACGTTAGCAAATTTTTTCACAATTCCAATGATACCTAATTTATTAAGATTGGTCGAAGAATAACAGAGAAATTATTTTTTTCGTACTGCATGCATGACCACTTTTCACCATTTAAGATCAATATTAATTTTTTAATTCCAGATGTATTTAAGATGAAGCTTTGAAACTCGGTATGGCTCCATATGGGCAAACAGATGATTTTACAATGGTTTTCAGATGATAATGTTTGTCTTGTAAAAGTATTGTTGTTTCATTAAAAGTAAAGAACCAGATGTAGTGCTTCCTATTTCTTAGTCTCACGTTTCCTAGGTCTTATTTCTATCTTAAATTTCCAGTTTCAATATTTTCTTACGTTGCTTCTACACAAATATTTAATTATTGTAATGGAATTTAGTTCGCTGGAGTACACCGATATTCACTTCATGTATGGAGCAGCTCTTGGCAATGCGACCGAAGCAAGAAGAATGTATGCAGCTGCATTTCCAAACCGCCGTCTCCCTTCCGACAAGGTGTTCACAAGAACTCACAATCGGCTGAGAGAAGTTGGTTCATTTGAACGGAACAGGGTAATTGCTGGTAGGCCTCGAGCAGTTCGAAATGTTGCTTTTGAAGAGGAAGTATTGCAGAAATTCGATTTCAATCCTAGAACGAGTACGAGAGCAGTTGCAAAGCAAATCAATTCAAGTGCTTCTTCTGTGTGGCGTGTACTAAACAAGGAAAGACTTCACCCCTTCCGCTTTCAAAAAGTTCACTCATTGGTTGAACGCGACTATGAGCCAAGAGTAAACTGTGCCCGTTGTTTCTTCAGCAAGACATTATCCAACCAAATTTTCTAGAAAATGTGTTATTTACCGATGAGTCCAGCTTTACAAGAGAAGGAATCTTCAACTCTCGCAACAGTCACGTCTGGGCCTTAGACAATCCTCATGAGGTCAAAGTGCGTGGTTATCAGCATAGATTTTCGCTGAATGTTTGGACGGGTATCTTAGGTAATCGCGTGATTGGACCATACATTCTTCCACGTACATTACTTTTTTAAGAGACATACTACCAGAACTTTTGGAAGATGTGCCTCTTGCAAACAGATATAATATTTGGTTTCAACATGATGGTGCCCCTGCTCATTTCGGAAATGTTGTTACGGACTTTCTGAACATGACCTATCGTCAGCGGTGGATTGGGCGGGGTGGACCAGTACCGTGGCCCGCACGTTCACCTGACCACAACCCTTTAGATTTTTTTTTTCTGGGGCCATATGAAAGACCTTGTTTACAGCACGCCAGTAGAAAACGAAGAAGACCTTGTGGCAAGAGTGGTTGCTGCAGCAGGTGCCATTCAAGATGATGAAAATGCTTTTATAGCAGTTCGACGGTCCATGATTGAAAGGTGCAGACTGTGTAATCAAGTTGAAGGACGGCATTTTGAGCAATTGCTGCATTAGTATCAGTGAACCGATTTGAGTGAAATTAATATTTTTCAATGTAAAATAAAATTTGGAGGAAAGTTATTCTTGTATATTTCTGTAATAAGAACGGTTTTCATGAAATTATAAAAAAAAAATTAATATTGATCTTTAAATGGTGAAAAGTGGTCATGCATGCAGTACGAAAAAAATTAATTTCTCTGTTATTCTTCGACCAATCTTAATAAATTAGGTATCATTGGAATCGTGAAAAAATTTGCTAACTTTTTTGTCTCTTGTAAATTTTCTGTAAAATGGACGGTTTTCGAGATATTCGCCATCAAAAATTTAAAATGGCCGCCATTTTGAAAAATTTCAACGAAAAATTTTTTTTTATTTTTTATAGTTGAGTCTTTATAGCATAAATATTCATGCCAAATTTCAGATCAATACAACATTTCGTTCTTGAGATAAAAATTTTTAAGTGAAAAAAACAAAATGGCAGCTATAAGGATAACCGCTGAGTTTTGGACACTTCAAATATGACATTTGTAGTCTCCTAGCATCCAGGTACAATACCCTAAAATTCTCGACACTACTTCTGAAACACCCTGTATATATATATATATATATATATATATATATATATATATATATATATATATATATATATATATATATATATATATATATATATATATATATATATATATATATATATATATATATATCCACCTAACCTTCTCTTTTTTCTTCCCCCAACTCTGTTTCCAGCACACACTTCTCCTATCACCATAGATAAATATAGCTTGGTAAGATCTGGCTGGGGTGGCTCTTTGAAGTGAGTGATACCGCTCCGGTCTAATAAACATTAGAACCAGAGTTCGAATCTCTACCGGGGCAAAAGTTTTTGTCCACATCACATAGATACGCCCCCCGTCTTTCGGAGGAGACAATAAGCCGTCGGTCCCGACTACCTAAAAAGTAGTTGTTATCTCTCACCATCATACCTCTCACTCATTACTCACGCACAAGCCTAAGAGCTTATGTGGGCATCACCCTCAGTATTATTCATTATTATTATTATTATTATTATTATCACCACTGTTTTGGCCGTGTGAGAGTGTAAGAACGGCACAGTATGAGAGACTACCAGCGTCACATAGCTTCACGAAAAATAACTAAAGCATTTGGACTATTGGCTTGAGTTAACAATGAAATTTGAAACATAAATTAATGCTCTATACCAAGAAATACCTTCTTTTTCTATATATTCTCTATGCTATTACAAGTCACTAAACTTGTATTTTTTCAACTTCTACCGTCTACCGCCCTTATTTCTTTGACTAGAGACTTGTGCTACGATAATTACCCAGGAAGGATGTCGTAATGAATGAAGGGTGCATCAAATGAGTCGGGTGAGGCTAAAGATCAAAAAATGGGGTGAAAATTAGAGAAGTATGATGAAGAGAAGGAGGGAAAGAGAAGGAGGATAAAGAGGTTGAGTAGAAGGAGAAGGAAGAGTATGAGGAGGAAGAGTTGGAAGAGGAGATGAAGGAGAAGGTGGAAGAGGAGTAGGTGGAGGAGAGGTGAAGGTGGTGTGAAGAAGTAGAAGGAGAGGAGGAGTGTAGAGGAGAAGGAGGAGACGTTAGTGGTTAGGTGTTGAGGTGTAGGAAACACGTGTTGTAAGCTAAACGGCAATCCTTTACTGTCTTATCTTCCTCTGTAAATAAACAAAACTTGTGTCTAAATAACATCTTTCTTGTACTTTTGAAGCTGTGGAACGATTTGCCAAAACTGCTCACTTCTTATGAGAATGCTTGTCGCTGATGATCAAGATAAGAGCAGTTGTAATTTATAAATCATGATAAATAATATAACCTTGTAATTATTTTAATATCAATCAATCAATTTTTATTCCAATCGACACAATACAATATACATAGAAGAAATCAAAACACAAAAAATCACAATCAAAAATAAATTTTCAGTGAAATACAAAAACAGGCTTCATGGCGGGGTGTGCTGAAAAGAAAGAAAGGAGGAAAAATAGCTAGCCAACTATGGTTTCCCTTGTAATAAGCTGTGTCACGTTATTCTTTATATTTAAATAACGATAGCCTCCTGCTTGCATCAGTCGGTAAGCATGAATAGTTGTATAAGTATTAGTTAGGTCGTGGTTTTTTCAATAGGATTCGTCTCATAAAATCTTTCTAGACCTAGGTATGGGCTTCCCCTATAACTCTTGTAATCATTAAAAATAAATATATATAAAATGATACTTATACTATAGTGTTGAGGAATAAAAATAATTGCACACCATAAACATTTTGATACATATATTAAACAATAATGCAAAAATAGATCGAGGCAAAATATATAAAGAGCGATAAAAAATATAATATAAATAGAACAACTAATTTAATCAGTAAAATATCACAGGCTAAACTTTATATTCTAGATTTATGGCACGAATCATTACCATGCCTTTATCTTAAAATCATATGCATCCCTTTGCATGTAGCTGCGATATGCGCTTGCTAATACTTGTCGACTTGGACAATTCAATTAAAAAGTTCCTTAAGATCAACCTGATAAATTAGCCACTATAATCCAATATATATATATTAAATTCTCTAGTACTTAGTAGCTTTCTTTGTACTGATATATATTTTATCTCAGGGTGCAAGATTCGGCACCTGATGGAATAGGTAGAGCATTCATCTAGTGAATTAGAGCTATAGCAAACTATCGCAATTATATTGCAAAATTAAAGATCATATGAATGTTTTTTAATAGCCTAGATTTTATACTTCTTTGATCCAAATGGAATTTTCTGAAATGTATTGATCTATATTTTTCCTTCAATAAAATACCTTTATACTAATTTTATTGCGCAAGTATTTCTCTTATTAAATTCTTAATTTATAATAAAAACCCTTTCGACGAGCTAGCTTTGATTATTAGATAGATTCGAAGCACTAGGGCGCCCATCACTAATTCAATATTATCACTCACGTGTCGAAATCTTCTTAAGCCGCCGATGTCGATCCAACTCCTGGTGGTCCTGGAATATGGTAGCCGGATCGTCTCTTCCAAGGGGTTATAATTTATTTGAAATTGAAAAATGACTTCTGCTTTACAAGAGCATCACAAAGTCTTTTAAGAAATTTAATAATTTGATCTAACTTAACTTTTACAATTTATTAGCAAGGTACTACGCTCTAAAATATTTGGGGTCCTCTCATGGTGGCATTGGCTGGCGAGTGCTGGTTCTCCTTTCTCAATTTACAAATCTTACTTCCGACTTTCAAATTAACATAAAATTTGAATATCTTAGTCCTCCGCCATTTAGGTTCAAATAGATCGTACAAAAATATCAAATTATTACTTCGGTTGTGCGTTTAATAATTTCTTGCCTTCGACCATATCGATAACATAGACTATACAATATTTTAACATAAATCCAGAACATTTATATAAATATATAGAAATATTTTTGAATTGGCCTACAGTTGCCGCCTATTAACTGCCGTTGTGCTATTGGTGCATGCAAATTTGATTCAGTATTCATGCGCCTGGTCCTCCTTTCCTGAATACACTTAATTATTTTTATTGGTTTTTTACTTATGCTCTCTACATGCTAGCTAATATTCATATACAATATTTATTTCATGCCACCTAATAGTTAGCCACGTGATCATGTGTTCTTTCACATTGCATACTGTTTTGTTGCAATAGAGCTCTGCCAAGGGGTTTTGGTCAGATTCTACGTTGCTCGATTTGATCGATCTCTAGGTCGCCGATCCCTGAATGCATATACCTACCTCAATCTTCAAAATATTTTATATAATAATATATTTATTAGCAACAATTCCTTCAATCCTTTTTAGGTTTTTGTACCGTTTAGCCAGAACAAGCTGATGCTATCTAATCTTAATTGTTATCTATTTGCGTATTAGCATTTACTTTATTTCAGACCTATTACTATTTCGGTTAGGGATTTTTATCTACCCAAATTCCGCTATTTTTACAGCTGGTAGAGGGTATAAGAGTAAGGAAACAAGGGGTGAAGAGGAGAAGAATATGAATTGGATGATCATGATATCCTAATGAAGGAATGGATAAATGAAAATGGTGACTGATTTACTAGATGAAACAATTTGTAATCTTTTCTTTATAAGTGATCTTATTTATTTAGGGCCGGAAATTCCTAAAAGCCAATGCACATTTCGAAAGGAGCATAAATATGAATTCACTTATCATGATATCCTAATGTTAGACTGAATGAATGAATTGCCAAACTCGATTATGCTTGGAGATTATGCTGTCAAAAATGGAAGCAGCTATAGGCTTAATTCCTATTTGAAGAAAACATTTTTTGAAGAATAAACAGGTGATGTAGTTACGAGTACTAGCATTGGTTCATTATGGAGTTGCAATACATAAATTGAATTGTGTTGACGCCGTTTGAATATAATGGAGTTTGGCGCTAAGTAGTTAGTTTCCAATCTTCATGTATAAGTACATGTGAGAATTTAAGTATTTTTTACATTTAAAGTAGTAGTGAATTAATACCTAGTAAAATGAGAAGCAGAATTCCATACATAATTCAACAACTCTCGCAGTGCCTGGCTCCATCATAATTAATCAGAGGTCAAGTGATTATTACATTTCTTATTACTTAATTCTTTCCTTTACATTTTTACCGCCCAAACCTTTAGATAAAAATCACTCTGACTTACAGCATAGATCATCAGCCGGGGTAAGTTTTAATAATAGAGTTTTTCATTGCAAATTGATTCGGATAAAGCCCAATCTTGGTCAAATTGACTTTGCGAACAAAAAAAAACTGCACACGGAAGATCTCTTATTTCCTCAGTTAATAGTAAGAAGAAGAGAAGAAGAAGAAGAAGAAGGAAGAAGAAGGAGAAGAAGAAGAAGAAGAAGAAGAAGAAGAAGAAGAAGAAGAAGAAGAAGAAGAAGAAGAAGAAGACGAAGAGAAGAAGACGAAAAGAAGAAGACGAAGAAGAAGAAAGTGGTGGAGGTGAATGGGAAACTGCAGAGCGCAAGGCTACAGTAATGTGCCACATGGCCCTAATAAAACTAGCCTGCTTGCTGTAAACAAACCAATAAAAATGCAGACAAATTTGTTATAATATTCGGCGTTGGCAAGGGTTGAGAAGATATGTGTATTAAAACGTTTAATAGCTGTTCCGACCTGAAATACATGCATGTTTCTACATAGGTGCTACAAGCTTTTCAAAAATGCCTTTATATCTGTATATCTATATGTTTAGTAAGTCTCAAACTTCCGTTTCAAGCTCGTGGCAAGGATGTATGTTTATGCGGTGCTCTCTTTGAAGTTGTCTCATACTTTTAAACCCACCTAAGAAAGTACGTGGATGTATTCGGATTTTTCAAATTTTTAAAAGAATCATATTTCGTTTCCATCACTTGCATACAATTTTGTCAAAGTTTGAATGAAAATTATCGGAGTATCAGAAGTGAAATGTGTCGCATTTAACACAGCGAATAAAGTGAGTAATGTTTTCATATTCACTTTGAAACACAAGTCGTATCTGTAGAGGAATGATTAATGAACTTCAAGGTTTTTGTTCTAAGGTTATTCAAATTCTTGGTTACAGTTATTATTGATGACTTTCAGGTTTTTACATTCCTTGCCCTATTACCATAGGTAAGGAAAGTATTGCTTCCCGAAAAAATTAAGGTAACCCAATTTCTAAATTTCTATACGTTTCTAGGTCCCCTGAGTCAAAAAAAGTGGTTTTGGGTATTGGTCTGTATGTGTGTGTGTGTGTGTGTGTGTGTGTATGAGTGTATGTGTGTCTCTGTACACGATATCTCATCTCCCAATAACGGAATGACTTGAAATTCGGAACTTAAGATCCTTACAATATAAGGATCCGACACGAACAATTTCGATCAAATGCAATTCAAGATGACGGCTGAAATGGCGAAAATGTTGTCAAAAACAGGGGTTTTCGCGATTGTCTCCGAAACGGCTCCAACGATTTTGATAAAATTATATCTAAAATAGTCATTGATAAGCTCTATCAACTGCCACAAGTCTCATATCTGTAAAACTTCTAGGAGCTCCGCCCCATCTATACAAAGTTTGATTTTAGATTCACAATTATCAGGCTTCAGATATAATTTGAACAAAAAATTCGAAGTGGAAAGATTGAGCATGAAAATCTCTACAATTAATGTTCAGTAACATTTTCACCTAAAATTGAAAATAAGCTCGATATTCGAGAAAATATGATTATTTCAATTGCAAACTGTTGATTCTATCAAATCATTCACTATGAAGACAGCAGACTTCGTGTTTCTCCAGCGTTATTGTCCTGTCATCAGCTGGCTTGGATCTTTGAATATAGTCGACTAGAGATGCGCGTGAACACTAGCGTCAGGTGATAAATTCTCATAACGGCAAGGAAAGTTGTGTGAGTGCGCCACACCTGATTTTTCATATTTTTTTTTGAAACACAAGTCGTATCTGTAGAGTAATGATTAATGAACTTCATGATTTTTGTTCTAAGGTTATTCAAATTCTTGGTTACAGTAATTATTGATGACTTTCATGTTTTTTTCAATAAGCTTTGAAAACTTCCGGTTGATTTCAGGATTCTGTTTCTTAGTTTGAAGTTCCCCTACCATATTCCAGGCTGCTTGCTTTCAAGCTGCTTATCAATGTAATTAACCTCAATAATTGAACAATTCTTCGACAATATCATGAAGACTCATGAAATTCAATACGAAATCACAGAGACATGATAAATGAAAACGACTTGATTTTGTAAAGTTTTAAAGAACATTGAGTAGAAGAATATACAGTAAGGCGGGTGAAGCCCTACGATTGGTCGTCAGCTGATGACCAATGAAGGTTGAGCTCTACTGCCATTGGCCGAACAACCAGACACGCCCAAGTATTCCAAATATGGTCATGAGAATCGGTAAACAACAACAAATGAAGAGAACCTTAGTAATGGATAATATGACAATAATGGAAGAATATACTATTTTGAAAACCAGTAAACACAATAATACAAAAACTAGAGCTGAAAATTGATTTGAATCAGCCAGTTGGTTTTAATTGGTTTGAAGCCTGAAATTTTATAAATTTGAAATCAGCCAGAAACTGTGGAGGTGATACAAAATATAGTTATTGACAATAAACCTGAAAACAATGAATTATTTTAGTCAAAAACATTCGAATAGAATGAAAAATAAAATCTTATTACCCTTTTTGAAATATTTAATCACAACATGTTTCGGCATTGGTGCCATTTTCAAAACCTGATAGTGAAATGGGGCTTGACATGGTCTTGATGCTTTAAAATGGCATCATGTCCGAAACATGTTGTGATTAAATATTTAAAAAGGGTACTAAGATTTTATTTTTTTTTTATTTCTATAAAAGTAGCCCTATACAGAAAAGAGACAAAAACATTTGATTATGCTGTAGTATTTGTATTCATATCGATACCAACCAAAACATCAACCTCATTCATCACTCCAGAAAAAAGTAAGTTGATTGATGAATTTAAAGTTTCTTTTATAATCTTGGCTGATTCCCAGGTTCTATTCTAATAGTTGTTCACCTTGTTCCTTGTAATTTCTAAGCTCTCTATAAAATTCATGGCTGCTAATATGTTGTTCCTTCCAATAAACTAGGCATTTTCTGTAGTTTTAAAGTGCCGGATCTCTAATTTTTGACTGATTTCAAGCTGATATTATTTGTTGTATGTCGTATAGTTGCTACTTTATAGAATGTTTTGATTTGCTTATTTTCTTTGATCAACAATAATATTCGAATAAAATCAATCGATTTAGAGTTGCGGCCTACCAGCGTTGCCAGATTGTGTGAAATTGAGTCTCTTAATATATTCGGTCACATGAGCTTGCAAGTTAAATTCTCAATCTGGCAACGTCGTCTGGTATCTCAAGCCTTAGGTTGGCTAAAATCTTAAGTCTTAAAATTGATTTTATCTAAAGTATGTGATACTATTGATAGAGGAAGGTGAAAAATATAGATGCCAAATTCATTATTCGTCTCCACCTGGCATATGAGGGCCTATTGGCATAGAGGAAAGACAGTGAATATTGAGATAGCTGAATTGGACAATTGTTGATGTATTTTTGAAAGTAAAATGTTGAAGTTGGCCATGACGAAACACTATATAATAACTTTTATTGTATTTCTGACACTGTGTTACTTGTAAATATTTGAAAAACACTTATTTTTTTGCACTTTTTGTAGTAGTTGAGAAGTTGATATCATGGTAATTATCATATTGAATGAAAAAGACTAAGAAGTTGTCAAAAACCACAGATTTATTGATACTATAAAGACCGGTTTCGGTTATTACACCATGTCAATCTTGATAAACTCAGAGATTGTAGAGGTTTATCATAGATTGACAATGGTGTAATAACCGAAACCGGTCTTTATAAAAGTATCATAAATCTGTGGTTTTTGACAATTCTTAGTCTTTTTCATTCAATACTTTTGTTGCAGTATTGAGGAATGCAATTCACTCCTGAAGAGGAGCTTCATCAGCTGATGTAGCTCCACTTCAGGAGTGAAATGCATTCCTCAATACTCCAACAAAAGTAAGTGTTTTTTCAAATATTTACAAGTAACACAGTGTCAGAACTTCAACAAAAGTTGAAAAAAATTTTATTTATAGATTGATCACATAACAAACCATCATTATACTTCTATTAGTGGGCTAAAAATTTTCAACTATAAATATTTCACAATCACGTGAACAATTTACGTGGGCTTCATGTATAGGTCCCAGCCTTTCAGTGAAATATATTCTACACAACTCCATTATAAATTATGCTATCTTCTCTCTATGGTATAAGTTTCAGATACTGTATTAGTTCCAGAGTTCAGAAATCTTGAGTTCCAACCTGGTTACAATATTCACGAAGTAGAATAGAATTTATTTGTAATCAGGGCATGCCCTATATACAAAGAGTTGAGTACATAGTATTCGTTTGACACAAAAAAAACATTAGTTTGACACATATAATTAGGCCATTATTATTTCGAAATTGAGTCCAATTGTCGGTTTAGCCTGTGGTACTTAGAATTAACGACCTAATTCTAACAGCTTCTACACAAAAATTATATAAATTATTCATTTTTACAACGGTTAAATTTGACAAAAGAACCATGACTTTATCTGAATCCATTACAATATTTCTAATAAGTTTGCCAATGTGAAGTTTCTTGCGTCATTGTACATGGGGCATATCAGTAAGACATGTTGTACCGTTTCGACGGTTCTAAGCTGCGTACACATATGCGCACTTCCAACGCGCACCGAGCACGCTCCACCTTCGTACCGCCCTCGTTCCTCCATCGTACCACAGTCGCTCCGCCCGCGCACCCATCATGAACGTTACGGAAGATGTTAGTACTTCTCGCGTTCCCCGGTCGAACCACTGTTGCTCCCCGGTCGATCATCAATCGCTCTGCTGGAGTGACGTTCGGTTGCGGAGCAGAGCGAAAGTCTGTACGCACCTTATGATTGCAGATTGCACAGAGCTCCCTGCAGTTAATCCAAGTACCCTTCCCCTCAAGAAACAAGTGAAAGCATTGTGTCACTGGCTAGTCTCAGTTGGGAAACACAGCGGATTTTTGAAAAAGCCAACTTGAAATTCAGTTGTTCACCTATTGGAAAATTTGGATTTAAAAATGTGTAGCTGGGTAATGAATGGGAATCAAGGGCCCTGCTAACATCTAAATTGAATAAGTTCTTTTATTCACGAAGTAAACCATTGAAAGCTAAGTGTAAATACTGATGTAGGCTAGCCCCAAAGTAGTAGACAGAAGGTTGGTCACTCATCTATAGTATTTTAGTTGAAATGCAATTGGAGTGGGGGAACTGCAGCCGTGACGTAGGCTGTAGTACAGAGTAGGCAGAATATCGCATTCTTGAAAATCATACAGTGACCTATAGTCAAATTATATAACACAAACATTTTTTGACATGCAAGCTTTCTGTTTCTGCTTTACAATAATTATTAAAACATTTGAATATACAACATTTTGCCATATAAAAGCAAAAACCCCACCTCCTAACCTTCCCTTTCAAACCCTTAAGGTTTCTTCATCTTCTAGGTCGTGTTTATATTTTGTAGTTTGGCTATTTTGATTGATCGATAATAATAGTCTTGATGAAGTCAACCGATTCAGAGTTATGCTCCCGGCCTCCAGCGTTGCCAGATTGTGTGGAATTGAGTCTTCTCACTATATTCGGTCACATGAGCTTGCATGAAAAATTCTCAATCTGGCAACGTCGTCTGGTATCTCAAGTCATTGTTTGGCTAAAATCTTGAGTCTTAAAATTGATTGTATTCAAAGTATATTATGATACATATTGATAGAGAAAGGTGAAAATATAGATGGCAAATTCATTATTCGTCTCCACCCTGGCATATGAGGGCCTATTGGCATAGAGGAAAGACAGTAAATATTGAGATAGCTGAATTGACAATTGTGATGTATTTTTGAAGTATAAAATGTTTGAAGTTGCTTTCCATGACGAAACACTATATAATAACTTTTGTTGTATTTCTGACACTGTGTTACTTGTAAATATTTGAAAAAACACTTATTTTTTGCACTTTTTGTGTAGTTGAGAAGTTGATATCGTGGTAATTATTCATATTGAATGAAAAAGACTAAGAAATTGTCAAAAACCACAGATTTATTGATACTTAGAAAGACCGGTTTCGGTTATTACACCATTGTCAATCTCTGATAAACTCAAGAGATTGTCAGAGGTTTATCAGAGATTGACAATGGTGAAATAACCGAAACCGGTCTTTCTAAGTATCAATAAATCTGTGGTTTTTGACAATTTCTTAGTCTTATTCATTCAATACTTTTGTTGGAGTATTGAGGAATGCATTTCACTCATGAAGTGGAGCTTCCTCTGTTACTTGTAAATATTTGAAAAAACCACTTACTTTTGGTGACCTTCAAGGAAGCTCCTCTTCAGGAGTGAAATGCAATACTCCAACAAAAGTAAGTGTTTTTTCAAATATTTACAAGTAACACAGTGTCAGAGCTTCAACAAAAGTTGAAAAAAAAAATTATTTATAGATTGATCACATAACAAACCATCATTATACTTCTATTAGTAGGCTAAAAATTTTCAACTATAAATATTTCACAATCACGTGAACAATTTACGTGGGCTTCATGTATAGGTCCCAGCCTTTCAGTGAAATATTCTACACAACTCCATTATAAATTATTATGCTATCTTCTCTCTATGGTATTAGTTCCAGATACTGTATTGGTTCCAGATACTGTATTAGTTCCAGATACTGTATTAGTTCCAGATACTGTATTAGTTCCAGATACTGTATTAGTTCCAGATACTGTATTGTTCCAGATACTGTATTAGTTCCAGATACTGTATTAGTTTCAGATACTGTATTAGTTCCAGATACTGTATTGTTCCAGATACTGTATTAGTTCCAGATACTGTATTGTTCCAGATACTGTATTTGTTCCAGATACTGTATTAGTTCCAGATACTGTATTGTTCCAGATACTGTATTAGTTCCAGATACTGTATTAGTTCCAGATACTGTATTAGTTCCAGATACTGTATTAGTTCCAGATACTGTATTAGTTCCAGATACTGTATTAGTTTCAGATACTGTATTAGTTTCAGATACTGTATTAGTTCCAGATACTGTATTGGTTCCAGATACTGTATTGGTTCCATATACTGTATTAGTTCCAGATACTGTATTAGTTCCAGATACTGTATTAGTTCCAGATACTGTATTTGTTCCAGATACTGTATTAGTTCCAGATACTGTATTAGTTCCAGATCCTGTTCCAGATACTGTATTAGTTCCAGATACTGTATTAGTTCCAGATACTGTATTAGTTTCAGATACTGTATTAGTTCCAGAGTTCAGAAATCTTGAGTAACAGACTGGTTACAATATGCAGGAAGTAAACAATTGAAAGCTATGAGTAAATACTGATGCAGGCTATCCCTACATGGATACACACATCATGTGAGCACGGTGGTCAAGGTGACTGTTTTGGCAACGAACTGTTTATAGAAGATAGCAAGTTGGAGTTTTGTGATGAACGTTAAAATTGATGTAGTATTTTATTTTTCATCTTGTTCAATATTGTAAACTTTTAATGAATAAAGTTTTAATTACAAAGGACATTATTTACAACAATACCAACGCATACTCATTGAGTATGGTATGAGTTTCAGATACTGAATTTGTTCCAGAGTTCAGAAATCGAGTTCCAGACTGCTTACAATATACCCAAACTAATCCATAGAAAATTATAAGTAAATATAAAAACATACTCATTGAGTATAATCTGGTATGTTTAGTGACACATGAGAAGCAAATAATCACGTGACAAGGCAGCCAGGCGCCAGGGATCATCCCTTTTTTCTAAGGAATTCTCAAAATTCATCCCTCTTTCCCTACCGCTCTGTATACATACCTACCCTACATTAACTAGGCGTGAAATAAACGTGTGTGATTAATTTGAGACGCTACTTCCTGCAGAGAGGATACTCCTAGGGGGGGTCCTTCTCTCTTCCTCCTCATCATCCTCCTCCTCCTCATACTTTTTCTTCTTCTTCTTTTTCTTCTTCTTCTCCTCCTCCTCCTACTCTTCTTCCCCTTCTTCTCTCTTAGTCTATTAGCATTCGACACCATGAATGAAGAGATTCTCTGGAACTTCTTCTTCTTCTTCTTCTTCTTCTTCCCCTAGCTTTCTTCTAGACAAGGTGACTTATGGCAGTTGAGGCGCCATATCGTAATACACATACAAGTAGGCGCCATGCTAAAGTTATAGACAAGGAAGGAGAAAGATGAGATGGAGAAGAAAATGAAGGTGAAGAAGAAGAAAAAGAGGAGAAGATGAGGGAAAGGTGGATTGGTTTATTATTTTACATGATGATTTTTGGTGACGTGAATTTGAAGTGATAATTCAGTTGATAGGACTTGGGATGCCGGACCTTGTAGATTAGGCGAGGGAGGAGAAGAAGGAGAAGAAGAAAAAGAAGAAGAAGAAGAAGAAGAAGAAGAGAAGAAGAAGAAGAAGAGAAGAAGAAGAAGAAGAACAGGAGATGAGGGTGGGTGAAGTTGATGAAGGGAGGAAAAGGTGGATTGGTTTATTATTTTACAGGATGATTTTTGCTGACGTAAATTTGAAGAGATAATTTAGTTGATGAGACTTCAGACGCCGGACCTTGTAGGCTATAACTTGTGTGTGACCATACTGTAGCCATTGATGAATTGATGACGAATAACTTGAAAAGTGAGGAAGTAGATTAAAGAAAAGAGAAGAAGAAGAAGGAGGAGAAGGAGGAGGAGGAGAAGGAGGAGGAGGAGAAGGAGGAGGATGAGGGTAAGCTACATAACTTCGCTTTAAACTAGGTTTCACGGTAATTAATTTTTCGAAAACTCCAAAATTAAGAATTACTCATAGAGAGGTCCACGTTATAATGACAATAGAGAAAACTAGGAGAACAGCCTTTGTCGGTTCTCTGTCTTGTCACTGCCTTCTACACAGGATAGCTAATAGGGCATATCTGATGTAATATCAACTTTTCATTCTTGCTTTAAATCATTTCTTATATATTGATGATTATTATAATTTCATTGATTATTAAGGGCTAGTTTCCAAGCTTGGGATTTAGTTAAGTTCTAGAATTTTCAACTCTGAAGTCAGAAAATTGGCTTTCCGAAACGGGGTGTAGACGTATCCAGTGCGTAGACGCAGTGACTGGGAAAGTCAAATTTCTGAGTTTAAAAGGCTAGAACTTAGCTAAATCCCGATCCCTGAACTCGGGGATGATTATTGATGATTATTTAGTTTGATAATTAGGGTATAAATTTGCAACACTGCAACTAGACTACACTCGACAGATAAAAGCAATAAACATGTGTGAATAGTGAGTATAGATAGAGATGGAGCTATTAGAGTCTTTGAGAGAGAAATATGACTTCTGAAAATGAAACATTATTATATTTCAATTAGAGGATTTCAAGGGTGCAGCTTTCCTTCAAACTTTCAACTGAATTGTTCCTGGAGATGACTGAGCCAAAAAGTCACGCCTCGCCCCTGAAAGCTATGTGTGTGTATCTCTCACACTGTGCCGTTCTTACAGTCTCACCCTAACAAAACAGTAATATGTAATAGACAGTAGCCGACAGTAGCCGACAGTAATTGGCTTGAGTTAACAAACAATTAGCTTGAAATTTGAAAAATGAACGACCTATCGCATAAGTCGTCTTAAGACGTCTTAGGTATTGTCTTAGAGAAAATATAGCATGAGAAGATATCCCTTCTTATGCATTCTCTCTAAGACAATACCTAGTATCAGGACCTCCTATATACTACCGGGCCTGAGCCTAGAAAAAAAATGGCCGTCGTATGTGGTGGTCTTATAGAAATTCCTACTGAGAGAAAATCACTGAGCGTCTCAGTTTGTCGAAATCTCAGTTCGTCTAGTTCCCGTTTAAAATATCAATGCCGGCCATCACATACTGCGGCCATTTTTTTGTAGGCGCAGGTCCGGTATATAAAGGTGCGTACAGATATACGCGCCGCAAACATGAGCAATTCACTTTTAATCAGCTGACTATATCTGTATTTTTAGAGAAACGGTAAGATAAAGATATAAAAAGCTTGGCATCAGCTGATTAAAAGTGAATTGCTCATGTTCGCGGCGCGTATATCTGTACGCACCTTAAGAAGTCCTGCTAGTCTTCTTCTTCTTTGGCTGTGCCTTATCCCATTTAAATGAGGTCGGCATTCCTTCCTCTTAGTCTGCCTCTCCACAAAGCCCTATCCAATGCTTCCTCTCTCCTCCAACCACTCTCCCGCAAGTCAGCCGCTATTCTATCTCCCCACCTCATCCTAGGTCTACCTCGTCCTCTCACACCATCCAAAACCAAATCCTGCACTCTTCGTCCAACATAATCCTCCTCCCGTCGCTGTACATGCCCAAACCACCTCATCTGCATTTTCTTTCCCAGTGGTCCAACTTTTACAGTGCCTCTGATCAATTAATTTCCTATTTTATCTCTTCTTGTAACCCCACACATCCATCTTAACATTCTCATCTCAGTCACTTCCATCTTTCGTTCCTGTTTCTTTGAAATGGGCCATGTTTCTGTTCCATACAGCATAGCTGGCCTCACAACTGATCTATACACTTTTCCCTTCGTTTGACAATTCACTCTCTTATCACAAAGAACACCACTCATTTTTCTCCAGTCCTGCTTTCCTGCTAGTATCCTAGGTAAATTGGAAATAATGAAATAGAATACAGTAATATAGAGAGAAGATGGGAACAGATAAAGGAAGATAAAACTAAGAAATGAAAAGGAGAAACAAGATCCATTGACAAGTTTGTCCAGTGTATGAGAAGACTCTATTACAAGTGGGTCATCTTTGACCAATTTTTTTCTGAATGAACATTTTTTCTATCCCGACTGGTGTCACCACTGGAAGACATTAATTTTTTGTTATTTTGGAGAAGACAGTTGAAACGGAGCGTGTGACTGCTGGCGCGACCAGTGGACATCTGTCAAACTAAACTAGACCGTCACTTTGTCACTTTGAAGCTCGATTTCAAACTAATTAGGAAGGCCTATCTAGTATCTAGTGGGGTGGTGAATCGGCTCATTTCTCAGCTATTCCTTAGACAGCATTTCTCAGCTATTAGAAAAGACAGATTTTCTACATTTTTGCATACCGTTTCGTTTGGATATTTGTTCGGCTTTTTTCTGAATGATAGTACTTATCACCAAAGAAGATGCTAAAGTTTTATCTTTCATGGGAAATTTTTATTTATTTATTTCATTCATTCCACAATGACAATATTAAATTAATGATTGGGAGAGAACCAACAGGATGAACCTAAAACTGTCTCTCTCCCTAATTTTGATGAAAATAGTCCAAATGAGCTTATGTAAACACTTTTATAAGAATCACAAAAATTTACATTATACTAAAAATTATGTTTCTGGCTTGATCAGAAAGATGAAACAAATAATTATTATACTTGAAAATGCATCAATGAATATTGAAAAACTTGATAAATTTGAAGCCAGAAAAATCACAAAAACATCCACTATCAGCTATTTTACAGCAGAAACCATGTTGATGATTGAGATAAATATAATTTTGGGAATAAGATAATAATGTCTTAAAATCCTGTATTTCAATTAAAAACCATTCCATGATTATGTATTTTTATCATGTATTAGATCATTTTTGAACAGAGAAATAAAAGAAACGAAAATAAATAAATCACAGAATGTTCGAATTCAAAATGGCGACTGTCAGTTGGTTAAGTTTTGCTAAATAAATTTCTTTGCCTGGCGCCTTCAACCACTTGACTTCTTTTCTCAAGTACTGTCTCTTTCCTGCTTCTCTCTCTCTCTCTCTCTCTCTCTCTTTCTCTATTACTCCAACTCTCTTTCTCTCATCCTATTTCCCCCCTCAACCCCTCTCGATTCATGACTGTACATCAGCTTTTCTTTCTTGTCTGGACCTTCGAATCATTATCTCAATCACTTGAAACCTACCCTCAGTTCTGAGACGCTTTATGGTAAAAAATGGAATGGTTAATGTTTTTTGTCCATTTGATCGACTAATAACCACATTGAGCCATTTACGAAGGACAAATTTTAATGGTACACTCCAAAGATATGGGTTAAAATCGTAAAGCTTCTGGTTTTGCCTTATCTCTGTGGACCAGACATCTGCAGTTTGAATTACGGACAATTTTTTAGAAGCACAAAGTACTGAAGCTTTCAATAATGTGCTGAAGGTTGTTGGATCCGTTATCAATGTAGCCTACTTGTTCCATTCAAAAACTTCTTCTCTACAGTAAATTTGTCTCAATTAATTTTATCTTGATTTTATTGAAATTTATTATCAAACAAAAAAAGAAAGGTTACAGAAATCAAAAAAGTGCTAAATATCTGGGAGTTTTTGTTACATAGAACATCTTCAATCTTCAATAATTCTTCATCATATTTTACTTCTTTCTTTCTCATCTTTTTTTCTTTTTCCATTTATTTTTTCAACGTTCTTATTCTGACCAATAAGATTCACGTCAGTGAAATGAATCACTTCTGAAGTCAGTGGTATGATAGGACTACAGAATTGCCAAGTCTCAGATTTCCACTGCCTTCTAGAGATGATTGCATGATTGAAGTCATCTCTGTATAATATCCCGATATAATATTAATTTTTGATTCTTGATAATAATAATCAAGTCCATCTCAAATATTCGTTAAGTGAATATATTTTCTCAAGATCTAATGATTGACCGAGCGAAGTGAGGTCTAAGATTCAAGTCGCCGGTTTTTGCATTTCTCTTTATGTTTATACGTTTAAATGTTTATATGTTGCGCATTTACGGCGAAACGCGGTAATAGATTTTCATGAAATTTGACAGGTATGCTCCTTTTGAATTGCGCGTCGACGTATATACAAGGTTTTTAGAAATTTTGCATTTTAAGGATAATATAAAAGGAAAAAGGAGCCTCCTTCATACGCCAATTTCAGAGTAAAAATCAGACTATAGAATTATTCATCATGAATCAGCTGTCGAGTGGATCATAAATTGCATGCAGTGACGCATGCAATTCAATATCTCAATGTACCTTAGTGAAAAAACAGCTGTTGTGTGGACTATTAATTGCATGCAGTGAGGCATGCGATTGATAACTTGAAGTAGCATAGTATTTTCTCCCGACTTTTCTCTAATTTCAACTCGGTAAGCTTTTGATGATACTGTAGTAACATAGTTTGTTTACAACAAATTATTAGCACTCTGATGATAATAATTATAATTAATATTAATAATTATTGTCGATACAACATTTGAAACAGCCATTAGTTGTTTACACACCCATATCTCGCCGACACGTCAGGACAGGAGATAATTCACTCTGATGGAGGCTGTAGTTTTTAACTGCGCGAAGTCTACTGTTCACAGAACTACTAGTAATAAATTGTTCATAATTGAAATAATATATTTTGGTCATCATCTACACTTCAGGGATTAGGTTTATTAATTACCTGTTCCGGTACCCATCTCTTTCTTGGCCTCCCTACATCTCTTTTTCCTGTAGGTCTATTAGCTTTGTACTTCAAGGGGCATTCTTCCAGGTGACATTCTATCCAAATGACTGCACCAGTTGCGTCTATTTTCTATAATTCTTTCATGCAGAGGAACAACCGATAAAACCTGTCTTATATCAGTATTTCTGATTCTATCAACTCTAGTGCAGCCAAATACACTCCTTAGAAACCTCATTTCTGCAGCTTGAATTCGACTGTCCATTCTCCGTGTGTGAATCCAATTCTCACTTCCATAAAGGAGAGTCGGTACTGCAATAGTATTATATACTTTATTCTTGTTTCTTGTATATTTTGGTTGTTCATTATAATATTTCTACATGGTCGAACTAATTTAGACAACGTTGCAGAGCTAGAAAACGAAAGAGCTATCTGCTGTGTTTTATGACAGACAAGGTTAGCAAACTTCTCTTCATAAGGTGAATCTCAGTATAATTTTATGAGTCCAAAAGTGAATTGAAGTAAATCTATTACACAATTGGTACAAACACTAATTAATTTCAACTGAAAATATGGGGAGGAATGTTTCTAGATAACAACTTATGAACCACACTCTATATTACAACAGTAATTCGAACGTATTCATATGCAGATACAATCCAGGTAAAAACTACAGGCTTTTGCCCAAAATTGCTTCAAACCCTTAATTTGGAAGACACATACACACTAAGGCTACTTATGTAACTTAAATGATAACTTAATTCGCTTAATAGCCTAAGTAGTGTAGTTTAAGATGCTCAGAAATTATAGGATTCTCTATGAAAAGGATAGCTGGACCTACAAACATCTCCTGAAACATAAAGCATCCTAAACGTTTAAGATAAAATGATCTAATATAGTAAAATAGAACTCTGATAACGAAGAATTAAAGTGGGCTTCAAGAAAGGAGTTTCTGTGGTATTCATAGAGGAGGAGGATGAGGAGGAGGAGGAGGAGGAGGAGGAGTAGGAAGAGGAGGAGAGGAGGAGGAGGAGGAGGAGTAGGAAGAAGAGGAGGAGGAGGTGTACATTAGCTGATTGTGTACCATTCTTGAGACGTCTGGTTTATATCAAACTTCAGCAATTGCTTCTCACTCATTCACACTCTCTCCTTTTTCTCATTGGTCTTTATCACTGTATCTCTTTCAAATTCTTTTTACTCACTGTACTAGTCACTTACTCTCTCTTTCTATCGTCTTAAGTTACTCATATATATCTTAATACTCCATGTACTCTAATCTTATCTTTCTCCCTCCATGTTTCCTTTTCTCGAATTTTCACAGCCAAAGATTTCTCTCTCATCTACACTAGATCTTTCTTCTTCCTCCATTTTACTACTTTTTCCTTTCTCGCTCTCTCTCTCTGTAACTTTGTTTCTCACTCACTCTTTCTCGTTTTAAAGCTATGTCTCAAGAATTTACATTCTCACTCAAGCAAGAATTCTTCATCTCCTATTTCTTCATTCCACGTATTTTCTTTTCTTCCTCTTCATCACTGTAGGTATCAGCTTTCTCCTACCTCCCTTTAGTTTCCTTCTATGTTCCTCTCCTCTGCACTCGTATTAATAAATTATTAATTTATTCATTTTGCACGAAATACTCATCCTCTTCTATTCTATTCTATTTATCCTCCATCTACTCTTTTCTCAACTATCTCTCTTGCTCGTATACTTGAAACTCCACTTGTAACCTCAAGACTCAGACTTGTCATTTATTTGAGGATTATTACCTACTTTCATCTTTTGAATTGTACTGGATACTATTCCCCCACCACATATCGGCTATAGTTGAAACCAGGCATCATCATAGACTTTTCATCACATTACTTGGAAAGTGAATGAGAAGAACAAAAATAAAAACCTATATTGCTTATCGCAGATTAGGAGTGAACTCTTATATTATTTTTCCTACAGATACCTTGAAAAGCGACCATTTCTGCACTGATTGCAGGCCGCAAACAATCACTTTTCCACTCTATTGCGCAGAGTGAGAACTTTGTGTACTCCAGATTTGCAGCATGACAACGCAAAATAGTTAGTAGGTTATATGGAGCACCAGTGCAGGAAAATCAAAATTAAGTTGGTAACACTGACTGTGGTTCACGTTATAATATGGCAGTGGAGAACGGCGTTGCCTTGACATTATGTGCCTTCATTCATTTCATTATTATTATTCAATTTTGAAAAAAATAACGTTCTTACTAAAAATAAAATTACACAGAAAAACATTTGATGGATTTCAGGGAATTCTACCCATAATTACCCACTTTTCATTTTCAATGGTAACTGTAGGAAAAATTTAATGTGAAATACGTGCGCAAAGTTTGTTTGCTGCACTCAAGAAACCATTATTCCGCACTCGCCTACGGCTTGCGTAAACGTTTCTTTCGGTGCAGCAAACTGTCACTTTGCGCACTAGTTGCACAAATAACTATTTTCATCCAGTATTCATTTCTCCTGTTTTGGAATCTCTGAATTTCTCCTACACCTTGTTAACCACTTACATCATGATTTTGGAGATAACCTTGATATGAAAACACAATAATTATTGTATAGTATCTAGTCCTATGATGTAGATATAGCACAATATTATATTATTATCATGTTCATCATGAAAATTATATCCTGTCGTTAGTGGCCAGCCTAAATAAACGCTCACCGATGTGAGATCACTGAATATTAACTAGAAAATATGAAAATAATATGATGACATATCAACTTCTTGAAGTGGGCTACTCTTATTCTTCTGGAAATGAAAATGAAAATAACATTAATTTTGGTGAATCATGAAATTTATTTATTTACAATCAATATTTTCTATTACATCCCAATAACGACTTCCTATGTGCTTAAGGCTAGGGCCACACGAGCGCACATAGTGCGTCCGTTGCAACTTCCTTTTTGCGGCCGTCGCCAATGACACCACACGAGCGTTGAGTGTGGTGCGTCAACGTCAGTTGGCTTTACGCAATGGAACCAGACAAAGCAATAACTTTTGCATGTATCGACGTGCGTTGTAGCATTTCTGCGCAGTTCAAAAATCACCGTCCGTTACGGCTTCCGTTACATGGTACGCACGTACCTCGTACTCGTGTGTTGTCACCAATTCACTTCTATGTATTTCTACAACGGACATCGAAAAGTAAGTTGCAACGGACGCACTTTGTGCGCCGCTCGTGTGGCCCTAGCCTAAAGCTACCGTTTTAATGCCAGTAAACAATTTTATCACAGAGTGACGTGTTTATTACAGCTGGTAAGTTTAGATGCTAAATCATACTATCACAACATAATCTTGAATCATGATGATCTTCCTGTTCTACGTTAGCCACTCGGCCGACAATTTCGAAAACATAGGTCTTTAGAATGGATTAATATATAATTATTATTAGCCCCCCCTATTAAAATTTCTGGTCAGAAACCATCCCCAATATTCACACAACATATTCCCAAAGTTTCATGCCGTTCTGTCAAGTAGTTTTCGAGTCTATAGGGAACAAACAAACTAACACACAAATAGACATTCATTTTTATATATAGACATTAGCAATACATCAAACTAGATATATACATAAAAAGTTGCTGTATCGTAATTTATTACAAACTAGAATCCAAGTAGGTATAAAAGTCATCAAATGAATACCATGATCGTTATCGTGTCGTACAGAGTAAAATCACTCAGGAAACCATTTTACTTGACCTACCTTCAGTTTCACATTTAGTTGGACAGAAAATTACAGAAATTAGGGATGATGAGGATATTTCAAGTGTGAGTTGGAGAGAGAAAGAAAGTGAGAGAGAATTAGTGAGTGGATTAGAGTATGTCGGAGATAGATAGAGTGAGAGTGAGTGAGAGAGAGCAGAAGACAGTTCGATGACAGTTAGCGAGACGATGATTAAGCAGTTACAAGTGTGTTGTGTTGAAGATGGGCTGCACTGGACATAGCAGACAGCCAGGGTGTCTCCTGAGATGTCCCATAAACAACATTTTCAAAAAAGTGGATGATCCCTGAGTCTGGGGGTGATGATGAGTGATTTGGGGGTGGGGGAGACTGACTGACCCGACCCGACACACCCCTCTGCTTAATAAGGACAGACATTTTGGAAACTGGAGGAAAAAAATTGGAGAGTATAGACAGTAGTTGTCTTCAGTTACAGTTGAAGCTTTTCGTATACAATTTTAACATAATAGATATGAAAAAAAATAAATGTTTTCATTCAAAAATACAAACAATCAAGTGGTCAAATTAATAAAATTTAAATAATATTTTAAATACAATAAAAAATGTACTATGAATACGAAGAAAATTTTATTTTTCCGGAAATTAACCTACTCAACTATGAGAAGCCAATGTACCAGAGCAGGTGTTGATAGCATTAATAAATTTTGATTTCTGATTAACTAGTAGCTCTGTGAACAGTAAACCACAGCCTCCTCTTATACTGCCCATCAGAGTCAATCCTGTCTGTATGTAGTGTCGGCGTGATATTGGTGTGAAAACGGCTAATTGCTATTGGGGTTGGTGTATAAAAAATGCAAACATCAAAAGCTAATCTCCTTCAAGACATACTGGCAACAGGTCAGCCCGAGTTCAAAGCAGAGAAAGGTCGAGAGACAATACTATGTTATTTTAGTTATTAATTGCATGCAATCATTTAATAGTACATAAAAATTGCATTCAATGAGGCATGCAATTAATAGTCCTCATAGCAGCTGTTTTTTTACCAAGTAACATTGAGATATTGAATTGCATGCGTCATGGCATGCAATTTATAATTCACTCGACAGCTGATTTATGATGAATGATTCTATATTGTCCGATTTTTACTCTAATATTGTCGTATGAAGAAGGCTCCTTTTCCTCTTATATTATCCTTGAAATTCAAAATTTCCAAAAACCTTGTATATACGTCGACGCGCAATTTAGAATTGTCAATGAAGATCTATTGCTGCGTTTCAGCGTAAATGCGGAGCATATGAACATTCAAAGAGAAATGCAAAACCGTCGACTTGAATCTCAGACCTCACTTTGCTCGGTCAATTAGATCTACTCATTTGAACGTGAATATTATTTACTACGAGATTGATATTTTTAGAATCCATGTGCAAAATTTGGAGATCTAGGCCTAAATCATTCCTGTTTTTCCAGTATGCAATCCACATGTTGACATGTTTTGATGCGAACAAACGAACAAGCACAACCCTACTCTTTCTTATTATAATAGACTAGCAGGTACCCAGTACTCCACAAGGGTTCAATTAAAAACTTGACAAACTAAAAGGTTGACATACTGAAATTTATCTATCTATTAAAGAACATCTATTTATTTGTCTATTTATATCATCAGCACATCAGGTAAGCAGTACTCCGCATGGGTCTGATTAAAACTTTACAGACTGAAAACTTGTCATACTGAGATTTATTATTTATTTATTATAGAACATCTATTTATTTTTTAGGAGATCAATTAGCTGGCTGTAAATTTTCAAGAACCACAAAAAAGGAATGAGATTTCTTGAAAGGAAGGTGTTACCAATGAATAATGACTGTTTACTTTAGATGCATGACAAATCTACAAACACTCAAAACATCTGAGAGGGATTCCAAAACCCAAACCCTCACCTTTCTTAAACCATGCTCATCCCAAAAACGCCAGAGAACTTTTTCTTCTTCTTCTTCTTCTTCTTTTTCATCTTCTTCTTTGCCGTTTTCCGTCTCTCGGAAGATCAGCTCTCTCTCAAGGATGGACCTTTTATTGCTAGCGAATGGATTTAGCATGTAGTTTGGATGACACCCATAGCACTTGACCTCTCTCAGAGCCCTTGTTAATAATATTCGAGGCTGCAAGCGTATTATATTTATGTTCAAAACATATGTTATGTATAAAACATATATTTATGTTTTCCGTGTTGTTGCTGAGTGCATGTCGCCATAGAGTGACATCTTCGACAGACATAATTCACAAAAATGCACCGTTCAATGGCGCCAGCATAAAAGTGGGAAACAAATTTTTGATAGTCTGTCTGGTGTGGGGGGACTGTGGAAGTTTTTAGTTTGCAGTTTCACAATAAAGAATTGTTCTCATTTTTTTTTTAAAACTTGTGGAACTGCAAACATTTAACTTCTGTTCCAAGTAACCATCTTCATCTGTTGGTAGAGAGAACAAAGTAAGAAGATAAAATTGAGTTGCATGAGGGAGAAACAATTTAAGAAGCACATTTTCCAAATTTGGGAAAGGAACAGTTTTGGGCTTTAAGCCTGTTGTTCCTTTCCCTGTAATTAAACGTTTAATTAACCTGATTGGAATAAATGGATACTTGGAATCACCAAATGGATACTACAATATAATGTAGTATAAAATACCGCAGCGTCATATTTGGCCTTGTTGTCATTATCTCAATTCAGAATTCAAGTTAATATAGACCATAGATTCAAACAGTTGTCACCAACTCTGTTGTGATAGAATGCCGCAGCTTGAGATAACAACAGATAGTGTTGAAGGATAGTGTTGAAAGACGACAAAAGTATCAAAATATAATTTCTCCAAGTCGACACACCACACCCCCTACTAAGGGGTTCCCTAGGGAGCCCCTTTTAAGCATTTTGAATTATGGGACGGCGAAGTCACGTGGGCACTCTACTCATACAGTCACTCACTCGCTCTCTCACTCCCTCTCTGACGCTGTCTCTTTTTTCTTTTCTCATAAATACTCACTCTCTCATGCTCGCTGATTTTCTGTTTGTCACTCTAAGGCCCGGTTGCACAAAAATCCCGGTTAAATTTTAACCGTGATTAATTTTATGAGAACCAATCAGAGAAGGCCTTTCTGAAAAGACGGATTCTCTGATTGATTGTCGTGGAATTAATCACGGTTAAAATTTAACCGGCTTCTATGCAACCGGCACTAACACTCACTCTTTCATTCTCACTGTCTGACACTGTTTATTACTCACACTCTTCTCTCTTCCACGTTTTTCTCTTTTGTATCATTTTCGTGGAGTCGACAATTATTTGTTGGATCACCACCCATTTATGTATTTAATCTCCATTTTGATTAATAATATTTTTCATATCTATTTCTCATACTTTATAGTAAAACGCATTGAAAAATTAGCTACATTATCATTAATTAGCTTATTGTGAATTGTGTTTTAGCCAGCATATATTGTCACAACTTACATCAATAAAGCAACTCTAATCTAGTCTCTCTCACTCACTCTCTCTCTCTCACACACACACACACACACACACACACACACACACACACACACACACACACACACACACACACACACACACTCTTTCCTTCCTCTCTCAATCTTTTACACTCACATTCTCTCTCTCTTTAACTCTTTATCACACACACTCACTAACTGAACTATCTCACACACCAACTAACTATCTCTCTCTTCAACTCTTTTTCACACTCCAATCCTCCTATAGTGAGGTTCACGTTATAATGGCAGTGGAGAAAGATAGGAGAACAACGTTGCCAATCCTCTGTCTTGTCAATGCCTTCTATAGAAGGTAGCTGATACAGTTCATTGATGTAATATTAACTGGTCATTCTCGTTTAAAATCATCAATTATATTTTATTAAGCGAGAAATCGAATTTTTTAATAATTTCATAATTGAGATGAATTATTTTGTTAATTAATTATTAATTCTACATTGGTGGAAGACGATCTGGCAACAGAGCAAAGCGAGAAAGAGATAGCGCTATCCGCTTTGTTGAATGAGAATGATTGACAAGGATAGCAATACCATTGCTGATCAAACACTGCCATTATAACGTGGACCTCACATTGGACTCTATCCCTTTCTCTGTCTCTCAAATCCTACACTGTTCTAGTCTGAGTATCTCCTATCTTGCTTTCACATCTATCACCACTGTTAAATGCCTACAATAATAAATAAAGATGGAAGAGTTGAAAGATGTGTCACTGATGAAAATGGCGGCAACCCCGGTGGGAATTTTACGGCAAGAGGGAATTTTCTACGGTGAGATTCATATCAATTTGGCAGCATTGGTTGAATTATAAGCACTGAACTCTATAGAGTTCACTGATTATAAGTGAAGATGTTGTTGAAAAGGGAATTTTCGGCGCTGAAATTCCCTTCAAACTGTCAGCATTAGTTGAATTAGAAGCATTGATGTGTTTATCTCATAAGGAATGCTTGAATCCCTGTGGGAATTTATCAGGGCGAACGGGAATCTTTAACTGCGAAATTCATGTCAATCTGTCAGCATTGGTTCAATCGTGAGCATTAATGTTACGCCTATCAAGAATTCTGTCAGTGTTTGTATAGGATAATCCCAGAGGAGGCGTTTAGATATCTTGTTGCTAATGTGTGGCGTGGTGTAGCCGACTTGACTGTCGTTAAATTAAACAATCGTTAAAATATGTCTCTGAAGACTCATAATTATGCTGTATTTATCAAGATGTAACTGGCGCCAATGATTGATAATACCATAGAGAAGAGATAGCATAAGACAGAGATAGCATAAGAAGAGATAGCATATGCTTTTGAAGATTATGCTATCTCTTCTGTATGATAATGCAGCTTGAATCTTCAGATAACTGACATTTTTATACTTCAAATCTCTAATGACTGATCTCCACAATTCCACTGAACTTTTTCTAGTTATCCAACATAGCATAGCTTACAGTACCGTAAGCATAAAGATTGAAGCCCTCCTTTTCAATGACCTTCATCTGTGTTGTCAGAAAAATAATAGCATTGCCTCTCATGATTTATTCCATTACTTTCTATTACAACTGACACTGTACGTTACTCAAAACTTCAATTCAGGAATACCATAGAGAAACAATAGCGTAAGTAGATATCCCATGGTATAGGGCGTTTATGTCGCAACCTTTTACTGTTATCTCAAGCCGATTACTAGGCTATAGATTATTGTAGATTTTGTTGGGGTAAGAGTGTATGAACGGCACAATATGAGAGACTACCAGCGTCGCACACCTTTTTGGGAAAGAAATACGTGGACTATAGGCTTGAGATAACAGTAAAAGTTGCGACATAACGCCCTATACCATGGGATATCTACTCAGCTATTGTTTCTCTATGGGAATACTAATTGTTTATCATGTGATGTTTCTATTGTGAGGATCATTTCGAATTTTCAGCATTGCTCATTTAATTCAATTAATTTATTTGTCTAGGTTGATAAAAATTCAAAATTGACAAACAATTTGATAACAAATTGACAATTTTTGTCATACTCTACTAGAATAGATTTTGAATTTTTTTCATCTAACTTGTAGTATAGAGAAACGATATCATAAGTAGATATCCCATGGTATAGGGCTTTTATGTCGCAACTTTTACTGTTATCCCAAGCCAATAGTTCTTTCCTATGCAGCTGTTTGATGCTGATAGTCTCTCAAATTGTGCCGTTCATACACTATCACCCCAACAAAACAGTAAAATTGACAATAATCGACAGTAATCGGCTTGAGATAACAGTAAAAGTTGCGACATAACGCCCTATACCATGGGATATCTACTCAGCTATTGTTTCTCTATGGGAATACTAATTGTTTATCATGTGATGTTTCTATTGTGAGGATCATTTCGAATTTTCAGCATTGCTCATTTAATTAATTTATTTGTCTTGGTTGATAAAAATTCAAAATTGACAAACAATTTGATAACAAATTGACAATTTTTGTCATACTCTACTAGAATAGATTTTAAATTTTTTTCATCCAACTTGTAGTATAGAGAAACGATATCATAAGTAGATATCCCATGGTATAGGGCGTTTATGTCGCAACTTTTACTGTTATCCCAAGCCAATAGTTCACGTAGTTCTTTCCTATACAGCTGTGTGATGCTGGTAGTCTCTCAAATTGTGCCGTTCATACACTATCACCCCAACAAAACAGTAAAAATTGACAATAATCGACAGTAATCGGCTTGAGATAACAGTAAAGTTTGCGACATAAATTCCCTATACCATGGGATATCTACTTACACTATTGTTTCTCTATGCTTTTAGGTAATACAACTTTCAATTGTAAAGATTTTTCCATTTGAACTTTGCTACAATACAGAGTCTTTCTAAATGATGGACCCGTTTTCAAAAATTGGTATTTATTAAAGTAAAAATGCAAAATGAACAACCTTTATACCAGTGGAAAGAGAAAGTTTCAAAGTTTTTTTAATACCTTACAAGTGTTGAATGTGGCCTCCGGCTGCTGCACGGCAAACATCTACGCGGTAGCCAACTAGTCCCACACGCAAGAAAGCGAATCTGGAATTGAGTGCACGGCAGCAGTGCAGTGTACGGTCCCTAGATCGTGCAGCAGCCGGAGACCATATTGAACACTTATAATAAGATATAAAAAACTTTGAAACTTTCTATTTCCATTGGTATAGAGGTTGTCCATTTTGCATTTTTCCTTAATAAATACCAATTTTTGAAAATGGGTCCATCATTTAGAAAGACCCTGTATATCTTCATTCAACACTCAACTATTGTCAGTTATATAATGAATGAAAAAGGCTAAGAAAATGTCAAAAAACCACAGATTTATGGATACTTAGAAAGACCGGTTTCGGTTATTACACCATTGTCAGGAGTCAACAGGAGTTTATCAGAGATTGACAATGATATTGACAATGGTGTAATAACCGAAACCGGTCTTCCTAAGTATCAATAAATCTGTGGTTTTTTGACAATTTCTTAGTCTTTTTCATTCAATATGAATAATTACCACAATATCAACTTCTCAACTACACAATCAGTTATATAAGATTGTTCCTGTTCAATTGTTCTTATACATAATTTTCGTCTGCAGTAGAACCTCACTATAGCTTTTTCAAATATGTTCTCAATCACTGAATTAGTGAGGTACACGATTTAATGGCAGTATTTGATTAACATTGCTGTTGTTATCCTTGTCTATAATTCGACAAAGCAGATAGCGCTATCCTTTTCTAGTTCTGAAACATTCCAGATCGTGTTATAAAAATGTAGAAAATATCAATCTCAATTATGAAAATTTATCATACAATCATTGAGAATTATATTTTTCGACGCATAAAATATAATTGATTATTTTAAACAAGAATGAACCGTTATGTCACATCAAATACACCGTTGTCAGCTCAATATCCTGTATAGGAAGCCGTGGCAAGGCAGATAATTGGAACGTTGTTCTCCTATCTTTCTCCACTGCCATTATAACGTGGACCTCATAATAACAATGATTTTTAGCAACAATATTTTTAGTAGTTACTTTCCTGATCCTATCTAAAGTAGGTCTAGTGCTACTGCACTTCAATATTTTTTCTGGATTATTAGAGCTGTCTTATATATTTTTATCTATTAATATTCTACTTATCTTCATCGTTATAGTCAAATGAGGTATTTTGTAGGCTATTCATTCAGTCAACTCTATGAATGCGCATTCAATAACAATTACCTGAAGCCCATGAATA
This sequence comes from Nilaparvata lugens, assembly GCF_014356525.2. Taxonomy (NCBI): domain Eukaryota; kingdom Metazoa; phylum Arthropoda; class Insecta; order Hemiptera; family Delphacidae; genus Nilaparvata; species Nilaparvata lugens. The sequence continues at coordinate 4,688,219 of NC_052515.1, forward strand.
CTGTAAATATTGTCAATCAAGTATGTGAACACATGCTTCTTCAAAATCGAATAAGGCCTACAATCGATATTAGGGTGATAATATCACCAAGTATCATAGCCTTGCATAGTTGAATTATACATGCATGAATCCTTGATAGCCTATTACCGTAATGACCGATTTTTGGAAAAATATTTCTGTCTTTATGGTCCCTGTAAATGAATAATTTTTTCTCAATGTAGTGTTATCATGTACATTATCTTCAATTAGGTTTTTGTTCTACACTATTTTTTTAGTATTGTCATATAGTAATAAGGTAATATAGGAGGAGGTAATTTATTCTCAAGAGTTATAACGATGAGGCTCCAATGTAGGTAGTATTAACTATTATTAATTTTTTATTCATGTCTATGAAATATGATTTGAAGGGTTTCCTCACTATTTAGAATTTGTGTTACTCGAAGATAGGATATTATAACTCAGAATACACTATTTAAAAGGATTTATTGAAATCTGGATTGAACAAAACAAAATCCAAGTTGAGAGATACCTAACCAGAGTTGATAGTAGGCTATTTTAATTTATGGACATTTCCTTATCGTATTTTCTCATATTTTGTAAAATATTAATTCATGTAAAACTGATTATTTTTATTTCAAACAAAGGATAGGATAGGCTTCATCCATATTCTATCAATTTTTCAATATTCTATGGTACTGGACGCCCATAGTGGATTTTTTTAGTGTGGTGAGGAGAATATTACAGGTTGGAGGTCATATTTGGGGTGAAAAAGAACAATATAGGTAGGCAAAGTTTCGTTCAATTATATTCAAAGGTGAAAGGAAATGTTTGAGACGTTGAGTTTTGGCTTTTAAATAGTAAAAATGTTAGTATTATTTGAAATGTGTTGATAATTTTAGATAATAAACAACGAAAGGTTGAAATACTTGCACATTTGAGATATATTATGAATGACATACAATTCTGCCGAGGGTTATTTAGTGAGGTCCACGTTATAATGGCACAGAAGAAAGATTTATGAGAACAACATTCATTGCCAATCTTCTGTTACCATTGTTAATCAAATACTATAGTGCGGTCCACGTTATAATGGCAATGGATAAAGATAGAAGAATAGCGATGCCGATTCTCTGCATTAATTAATTATATTTCTACACTGTCAAAAACATAATTGGCATCGTTGTGGACCTAGAAAAGGATAGTAACACCGGCTTTGTCGAATAATAGACAAGGATAGCGAAACCTAAGTTGATCAAATACTGTCATTATAACGTGGACTTTACTACTCCCTTTTAATGTGGACCTCACTATAAAACATGCGCAGTATGGTGTAATTTCCTTGAGAGAGACAGGTCGTTTGGAAGTTCTTGACTAGTGCTGCTACCAAGTGGTCAGTATTAGAAGTACACTTTCTGCTGCCTGAATCTTCAGAGATAACTTGATTTCTTCGTTGTTCTTTTCATTGTCTTGATTTGATGATATTATGATGGCAGTTGAAAATGTTGAAAACGGTTGCTACTTGCTAGTGCAGTTGTATGGTGTGGATTTATTAAGAAAATGTCTTTATTATTTAAATTAATAATTAACTTTTGTCGTGTAAATTGAACTACACAATACGGAGCTAAACATACTACATTTTGGCAGTTGATTATTGAAACACCGTAAGTGATAATATCATTATTAGTCTTGTTTACGATTGCTATCAAAGTTGTAGATTTGATATTTTGCTAATTCCCAATTTTCAACTTATTGTTTGATAATAGTGCCACACCTACTTGGAATAGATTCCATTTATTTTTTAGGTTTTTTTGATCTTATTATTTAGATTTAGGATTAAAACCGAGACTGATCTTTGATCTTAGATTTCAAAAAACCTATACTTATTTTCTATTTAGAGTCTGATAGCCTATAGTTGTTTTTGTTTGCAAAGTTTCATATTAGATTATCATTAACTGTCTATATTGTATTGTTAAATTTCTATTATCTGCTAAAATAAAATTTAGTCCCAAGTTTATGAAACCATTTCAGCTAATAAAGGTCTACTTAGAATAGTCTGCAGACCATTCATCCTTTTTGCGATAGTTTATCTGCCCTTTATGCGGTAGCGGCATTAATTTTCTAGCTTATCATAGAGGAATGTGCTGGTCAGGTATCTGCAGACTGTCTGTCTTACATAATATTACTCCTAAAATTCAGCCCAATGCCAATGATTGGTCTGTCAATTTCCTTGTCTAGTACTAAACTCAATTATATCTCACTCTTATAAATAACCTTTACCCTTAATATTTGACATTAAATTCCTCTAATAAACAAAATGCATTTTCTCATAAGTCTCACTACATCTATCGCTTTTCCATTCTTAGGTCTTGAGTTTATTTAATTCTTATAATTTGGATTTAAAATAATGATATAATGGAGGCGTCCATATTTGATTTTTGATTCCGGTTGTCCTATCTTTTTGATAACGAGGGCTACGTTACTTCTGTCGTGTCAGTAGTGACTGTGGTGCGGGTTACAACTGGAGTTGTTTTTCTTATTGAATTAAATAGGCTATTTCCCCTGATTTTAACCAATTTCATTAGTTTGTATACTGTTTTGTGGAGTTTAAAGATTTTCTAGCTATAATTTATGGTTTAATTGAAGTGATTTCTGTAATTGGGTTTTTGAATAGTTTTGCATTGATATGCCAGGGCCCGGTTGCACTAGAGCATGGTAACCAATGAAATTTCTCATTTTCTTGGCAATTTCTCTTCTATTGAAAAGACGACTTCTGTGATTGGTTCTCCTGAAATAGATCGTTTTGAACTTAAAATCTTTCTCCTTCATTATTCGACATGTCAGCTGCTGGTTTGTGTTGAAGCTGGTCTTTTGGTAACTTGTGCTCATTTTAGTCGAATTCAACAATAAAATTCTCAATTCAGTGCTAGAATATGATGAAGTGTGGTTTGATTCTAAAGTTTATCGGTTGTAAAATGTGATTTGTAACAATTGTGCTCATAATAAGTTCATGGTATTTGGAACTGACTTCATACGAACACAGCAAAGCAGAATACATTTTGATATCAGACAAGGTGAGATCGGATTATACTAGAATATTATTTTTCACTTTTTATCTATCAGTTCATTCTGTAATTCAAATTTAAATTTAAATCATCCAAATATCCATAATAAATTGAAGGTTAATTTCAGAGTTACTATTTAAATGTTACAGTTTTTTTGCTTGCCATTACATTATGGGCCTATAGAAGATTTCGTTATAATATAGAGTTTATTCTCTTCTCGTTAATTATTAATCTTTCAGATTACCTACTGTGAGATGTATTCAATTAGTTGAAATATATAAACTTTTATTTGAATAAGCCTACTATTCATTGATGGCTTGTCTTATTCTTCCAATAATAATTTTGTTACTTGGGTTACCTAATGATAGATTTGCTGGGAGGGTTATTTCTGGAAATCTTTTGATAATTATTTTTGCTGATTCTATAAAATGATTCTATGTAACCGCATCGTATTATTGTTGAATAGATAAATTTTTAAAAATTTTACAGCATTAAATTGACGCGCTTCAAACAAAGAAAAAGGAAGAATTTAATTAGTAATTCAATCAAATCGCAAATCAAAAATCATTTATTCCCAAAAGTTTTACAAATTAAATAACATTTTACATTAATTTGTACTTAGTATATAAGGAATCCCCCTACAAGACTGCACGTCTGTGTGTGGGGGGAGTTCAGGAACAGTCTCTATTTACAATTATTGAATAGTTACCGTAATTACAATATGTTCATTTTCATACATTTTAAAAATAAAAAAAAAAATACTACTAATAGTAATATTAATAAGAATGAAGACTTCCAACTGTGCATGGACTGCGGTGCTGGGGTCCAGGAAAATCCAAGAAATTGATGAGAAAGACAAGAGAAAGAGTATTTTTTTTTATAAAGGGAAGGTGAAAAAAAAAAAAAGATATATATAATATATATATATTATATATATATATATATATATATATATAATATATATATATACACATACATATACATATATGAATAGTCAAAGGAGACTGAAAAAAAAGACTTCATGTATTGAAAATAAGAATGAATGTAAATGAAAGTTTCAAACTAATGTTTAGGTTACGGATGGTTGATCACTGTGCATAACGGGATTGGAGCAATCGTTCGGCCATCTCCCAGCCAATACGGTATAGCCACCTATCCACCCTCTTCCTGTACACCAGCAAACTGAGTGTCTCCGCCTCCTTAATCTCCTCTGGGATATTCCTATATAAGACATGAGCCAGATATGAGGGATTGTTAGTTCTGAGCCATGTGCCAGCTGTGGAATTTCAAAGTTATAATTTGATCTGAAACGCGTGGGATAGTTGTAGTTGATAATTTCTCCTAGGATTTCTGTTTTGTATTTTTTTATATGAATTAATAAAGATTTAATGAAAAGCTGTCTTATATTTAATACTGGAAACTCTATGAATAAAAGGATTGTTGGGTATCTATTGTCTTTTTTCAAAATTGTTTTAATATAGACCTTTGCGTAACTGCTAAAGGTTCCATAACAGTGGAGGAAGCCCCTCCCCAAGCAAGAATTCCATATTGTACGATGGATTGAACGTAGGCAAAGTATACTGTTTTGCATTGCTCTATGCTCAACACATGGCTAGCTCTGAGAAAGCATAAAGCAATTTTCTGAGCTTCTCTTAACACACTGAACATGTTGCACCCAACTCATCCTGCCATCCAGAATCACTCCAGGTAAGTATACTGATCAACTCTTTCAATCCTGCCACAGTCACATTCACTAGACATTGGAGTATCACAGGAATGCATTTTCAGAACTAAATGGCCTGGGTCTGTTTGATTACGTAAAACAATGGGCATAAACTTGGTTTTTGTCACATTAACCGTAAGGCAGTTATGGTCAAACCATCTTTTAATTTTTGCCAAGTCGATTGAAGCAGTTTCATAGGCCTCCTCCCAAGTGCTTCCGGTAGACACTATCGCTGTGTCATCGGAAATAGGAACAACTCGCCACCCACATCCAGTTTTGATAGATTGTTTATGTAGATCAGGAAGAGCAAAGGACCAAGAGTACTTCCCTGAACCACACATAATCAACATACTTTGTCACTTTCTACATCATTTATAGAAACATACTGCAGTCTATTATTGAGGTAACTTTTAAACCATTTCAATGTATTATTTTTTATTCCTAATAGTTCAAGCTTATTTATCAGGATTGCCCTATTAACGGTATCAAAAGCTTTTGCCAGGTCTAGAAACGTTATCAGTACTTTTTTCTTAATCTTGATACTATTTGAAATGAGCCTGGTTAAATTGAAAAGTGTATCAGATGTGTTTTTAGACTTTTGAAACCCATACTGGCTGGCAGAGATCAAATTATTTTCATTTAAATATTTTGAAAGCTGTAATTTCACACATTTCTCTATTTTTGGACAGGGTAGCTAACAACGAAATTGGTCTGTAATTAGAGAATGTGCCTTTTGGACCTGTTTTGTGAATGGGAATCACCCTTGCCGTTTTCAAAGCACAAGGGAAGAGGCCTGCGCTAATGCTTAGGTTTACAATGTGACAAATAGGAATTACAAGTGAGTCAATGTTATGTTGAATTACTCTAGTGGGAATACCATCGCATCCAGGAGCCGATCGACCTTTCAAGCTCATGATGACCTTGGTCAGCTCCTGTCGGGAGACCGGTTGCAGCTCAAAAACGGTATTCACAACATAATCATCATCTTGAACACCAGGTAGCCCCTGTGTTACAATGGAATTTGCTAGATTTGTCCCTACTGTGGCAAAATATGAATTAATGTTATTGGCTATTTCTTTGGTTTTGTGAGAATCTATAATTTCACCAGGTAAGAAGAATGAGCTAACCGGAAATGATTTGTTACTCTCTTTACGCCCTGAGATTTCATTTATGACAGACCAAAATTTTTGGGATTGGTGGACACTTCCTCAACTTTGTTCTTATAATAATAATATTTAGCCTGTTTTATCGCAGAGGTAAGCTATTCCTATATTGTATGAACTCATTCTTCAAGGCATAGTTAAATGGTTGTCTGTTGAGTTTCTTTCTTAGCTTATCGCGGTGCCGGATGGAATTAACAAGTTCTGCGCTTATCCAGGGTTTTAGTTGAGTGTTTTTAGAAGACATTTTCACTTTTTGAGATTTCGATGAGATTATTTGTTGTAGAGTTCGGTGAAAAGATCTGCTGCACAGTTGCATCATTTTGACTGATAATGTTGTCCCAGTTATGAACCGAAATGCGTCCTGTACTCCAACCCAGTCAGTTTTATTAATGAATTAACGGAATCAGGATGTTGGGAGTTTTAGTGGAAATAGATTCAAACAAACGGCATAATGATCAGTAACTGTTGAATGCATAACAACAGATGATGCACATAAAAAACGCGGAATTTTAACAAAAAAATGGTCGATACAAGTACCGCTGGCCGGCCGCGTTATCTTGTCAATGCAGGCGACAAACCCCGCATCACTCAGCACATCCAAGTAGCGCTCCTCAAGAGAGCCAGGTGCAACGTTCAGCGTGTCACAGTTTATATCGCCGGTCAGTATACGAACGACACCAGGCGAGTGCTCATTGCAATATGCGCTCAAGGCATTGACAAATGCTGAGAGGCTAGTGCTAGGGCTGCGGTAAACCGCGAATAGTTCGCAAGCCTCCCCCGCCCAGTTAAAGGCCAAGGAGAGACAGGTGGCCAGACCGCCCAAATTCAGCTCACTGCATGTGACAGAAAGCCCTTCATCAACATAAATGATCAACCCATCATTCTGATTTAAACTGTTGAATGATCTGAAAGATTGATAGCCTGCGATTTTAATTGGATCTGTACTGTCGTTAAGCCAAGCTTCAGTTAGCACTATGCAGTTAAACTTGTGCCCCAATCCCTGTAAATTTGTTAAAAATCATCAAAATTTCTCCTATAGCTACGTATATTTTGGTGGATGACTGAGAACCCCAATACCCCGCAGTTTCCAGCAACTTCCAAATTATTAAACTTGCTAGTAAAATTAATCATGTCTTCGCACTCAGTGCATTTAATTAATGGAAGATCTAGCTCTTCGAACGACTCTCTTATCATACTACTCCAAGTAACGTCCATAAAACATAGCTAGCCACCTGGCATGTTAAATATAATGAAAATAATTATAATATGAGTTTCATTTTTCTCCTACTCAAAACAATAGAAATATATTTTGAGATATTCTATAAATAACAAGAATATAATAAATAGAAAAGACAATGTCAATAAATAATTGAAAATTTAGCGGTCCTGCTTTATTTCAAATAGAATATTATTCTGAATAACTATAGTTTGACAATTGTGAAAATTGAAATCATCCTGTAATTCAGAGGCGTGATATATACATATGCACTCAATACACATATGCACACACACATGCATATATACATATACATATATACATATGTATACATACACATGCATACACGCGATATATTGCACACGTATACAATACACACATATATATATATACTAACACACATTATAAATATGTATATCCCGGTGATACACTTGCTTTTGATCAACACTAGAATTATAATAGGCCTAATATAGGGTCTAGTCCTTGACGTTGATAATTAATTTAATTGATTTTTATTTATGTCAATTGATTGATTCATTTCTCATCAGCCAATAATAAGCTCATTATTTGATGCTATAGGCTAATAGAAAATTCAGTATCCTAATAATATTAGATTGATAAAGCTGTTCTATAAATTAATAAATTACTAATATTGCAATAATTATATTTCATTAACTATATAAACTAATATAGCCTAATAATATTAGATTGATAACGTTGTTCTCAAAATTAAAAAATCAATTGACAGATATTAATAGAATTATTAGTGAAACTATTTGTAAGAAAATACTACTTTCAGTAAAAAATTTATGAGAACAAGAACAAATTATTTGCAAGAATTATACTTCTTTTTATTTCTATTTACATATTTAGCCTACTTTGAACAATTAAATCGATACTCCATCTTTATATGAGTATCTCAATTCACGTTATACAAATACTTGTAATAAAGCATACTCTTGTTTTATATTGGTCAAGAATTGGAATAATCCGAAAAATAAACTGAAAAATATGAATGTCTTATTTCAGTGATAATATTTCATAAAAAAATATCTAAGTAGTTCAAAATAGATAGTACACTGTTAAATGATATTACATAGTTTATGTATCGATCAATCGATCCAAATAAATATTTCAAAAAAAAAAAAAAAATTAATGACCTGGATAAAAATTAAATTTTCAAATCATGCATAAAATTGTATTCAACTTAGTACGGTATATTATTTGTATCCCTTATAGCTCCATATGCTTTTTATGCTTATATAATGCCATGTATGTCACTCATGTCATTTAAACTATGATAGAAGATGTTAGATAGGCCTATAATTAACTGCTATGATGGAATTAAGTAAGCATTTATTGTACAGTTGTATCCTTACTATCTCAAATCTGTAGAGAGTGAATTTCTGTCAAAGTTTTATCGGGATTCCTTTATCTCACCTATTCTTTTCGTAACTTCCACTTGATTGATAACTTCTTATCTAATTAGGAATATAACTGAATTGCCTATTTCATGGACAGACATTATTTCAACATTAGTTGTTTTGAACAGAAGCCGCAAACAAGTTTACATTCAGGGCTCCCTACATAAAAATAATGCTTATAAAAATCTACTTGAAACACATTGATAGTAAAACTGATTGAGCAATAAAGTTACAAAATAAAGAAAGAAAAGAAAACAGCCAGAGGAATGTGGATAGTATATTATCACAGCGCTATTCGAATACAGGTTCAATCTTATTCCAGTCATGCTGTTAGTATTTTTATTCTAATTGAATACTAAATAATGAAAGAGAATTCATGATTTAGTGGGTATTAATTTAACATTAACACTTGGAATTATAGAAAGAAAGAAGGAGTTGCGTCCCTGAGTAGATTTTTTTTTTTGGAATAGTAGACGGCATCAATAATTAATAATATAATTTTCATTGAAATTGCATTGAGTACCGTAATTCAATCCTTTGCAATACGGTAGTCTTCTTATTTTTATCTACAGATTCTAACTTCATAATACATGGTTACTTTTTATAATCTTTTGAGTGTATAACTTTTTCACAAGTTTAATTTACTTGTATTTCATTTGCTGAACAGGGATGATATTGTGTTTAATAATAAATTATGCATATTAATCGTTTAAATTGAAAAATAGTATTGATTAAAAATGTTTTTGAAAATTAAATAAGACTTGTAGGTACTCACAGTCCAAAATTTGAACCACAACAAGAATAATTGTACCACCGTGACTTTTGGAATTGCTGGACGTAAAAAATTCTATTTGGGTGTAGAGTTGGCCTCATCTTGACTGGGTGGCGGCGTAGGGGCGGCGTCCTCGCATGGAGAGGGCGGCGGGGCGGCGGCTGACTCTCTTTTCTCTCGCAGGGCGGCCACTTGGTCCAGATCATGGACCCTAAACGGACGCTGGCTTGCATCGCTCTTCGCCATCACCTTGCCATCATGCGTCCACACAGAAGACAATATTTTATCTTTCACCATTTTCCTCGATGCATTAAATATTTCTCGAGTTTCAGCCGTTAGGTGCTCGTTGATGTAGACCGGTGTATCTGAGAAGGAACTATTGAGGTCTCTGGCTGATAGTGAACCTTTCATTCTTCTGGCTGACAACCAATTATATTTAGAGAACCGAGACGTGAAAGATATGACAATAGAAGGAGGTCTGTTGTCTCCTTTTTTACTCTGGAGCCTATGGGCTGCGTTTATTTCCGAAAAATGAAAGTTCACTTTTAATGCGCTTGCTATCGCCTGAATCACAACAAACATGTCCTCTTTGAATGTTAATGGTATACCTGAAACTATTAAATTGTTTTTTCTAGTATGTTGTTGAAGTTCATATAGCTGTTTATTAGACGATTCAAGCTCACATTTAACGTGTTCATATTTGCGGCGCAATTCCTCGACTGATGCACAGGCTGTATCACATTTCGTTGTCACTTTCTGTACACTATCTTTAATTTCCTTAATTTCCTGCTTTGTACATTTAATTTCAGCTTGAACTTTTTCAATTTTGGCGTCGTTAATGTCCCATCTTTTGTTGTTTTTCTCCCATGATGCTTGGTTTTCCTTCCTAAATTCTTCTATCGCTTTAAGAATAACGTTCTCCTCAGTCTTAGATGTAGCCGGTGTAGACGATGTCTTCATTTTGAATTTTCACTCACTATATGAAATTGGATTATATCTCAAATTTACCAACGTAAAAAGAACGAAATTATAGGTTATACGTAAGCGGTTAGAACACCAGGTGGCCGGCAGAAACAAGTTACGAAACTTTAGCTGTACAGTACGATAGAGACGATGCCTTCATCGGCTGCCCGATTAGAACTGGTAATTACAAACATGGTAATATAAAACTGGTAACAGAAATTACTGATAACTAATTTTCAAATGATAATAACAATACAATGAAAAGAAAAATTTTTTATGTTTTTTTTATATGGATATTTTCGGTTTATATAGAGTGGATGGTAGTAAATGGTGGGTTAATATTGTAGTGTCAGGCATACTCACTAGATTTTAAGATTATAAGTGATTTCATGAATGCTGCAAACTTGAAGGAAAAGGCGTGTTGGTCTCATCCTTTTTGCATTAGATCATTCGAGAGAGACTGATAGATGTAATCAGATATTCGGTCTAATCGAGTTTGCCCACTGCAAATTAGTGATGAGTTCGACTAGGACAAATTCCTTTTGCTAGCCTTCTGTCATTGCTTTTTGAAAGTAATTAGTTTTAGAAGTAGAATCATGGGTAAATTAGTTGAATTTTTTATTTGAATTGATGATTATTTTATTTGTCAATATTAGGATTGAGAACTGATTGATTTGATTGCGACCCGGCCTTGGGAGGCACAATTCCTTAGGGTGGCCACTAACGACAGGACAAGTGTGTTGACATGTGTGCACATACATGTCGTCATACATTGTGTCATCAGCGAAAGACTTAAAACAAATATTTAGTGGTTGGGTTTATTTTCGATTTTTAAGTTTTCACTCTCTATTCGCTGCTCAATTTGACGTTAAATTATACTTGTATCATTATATTATGATTAGTTGCAGAAAGCCACACGAAGTAGTTTAGTGCTAAAATGTTCAAAAGCAGAATATTGTATCCTTTTATGATAAAAATAATCCTCAATTCAATCCTTGACCAATATAGAAGGCTTAACGATGGGTATTACCTTCTCAAACAATATTCTTATCAATTTGATAAGGTCTTCCAGCTCTTGATCAAACGAATGATGATGCGCTTGGCTGTATGTTGAACATATTGAATATTATGCATTTGATACTGATCCAATGAAATCCTTATTCCTTAATGGAATAAATTTCTTTACAGTGTCAATGCTTCGGTGTAGGTACTATTTAGTATTAATGTGCTCTGACTTTTTGAATGTGTGCATTCAACTGTCATTTTACAAGTACTCTGCACTTCCGTTGGAAGGTTGACAACTGTTTAGCCTGTCCCAATTAACTCACATTTATGCTATTTTGGTTTCCGATTCTAATGATTTTTTATCATTATCTATGATAATGGAGAAACGGTGGAGATGTAGCGGAGAATGTAGCTGAGAGTGTTTAGAAGATACTGGCATGTATTCAGACGTGTGGAGCAGCCAAGTTAGAGTTGAGGACAGGCACTTGGATACATGCATTATTATCTATTATCAACACTCTCAGCTACCTTCTCCGCTACCCTCTACCTTCGCCCGCCGCTCCACTATGTTTCGACCCACCGCGACCACGGAGCCAGCTGCTTCCCCTAATTCCTATGTATACTAGTAATAATACTTGCCCTTTTACATAATATGTTTGTATCACATACAATTAGGTGTATGTTAACTGTAAATACTTTAAAAGGGTTTGTACTGCCGTTGGACAGGTGGCCACTTGTTGCCCCCTCATTATAGTGAAGTCCACGTTATAATGATAGTGGAGAAATATAGAACAGCGTTACCGATTCCCTGCCTTGCCACTGCCTTCTATAGAGGATAGCTGATACCGGCATATCTGTTGTAATATCATCTGTTCATTCTTGTTTAAGATATTTAATCAATTATATTTTATTCGTAAAAAACAAAACATATTTTTCAATAATTAAATAATATTTTTTTATTATTGAGATTTAATATTCTGTCAATTAATTATTATATTCTACATAGCTAGAAAATGATCTGGTAACATTACAGAGGTGGAAAAGGTTAGCGCTATCTGCTGTGTCGAATGATAAACAAGGATAGAGCAATACAAATGTTAATCAAATACAGCCATTATAAAGTGGACCTCACTATACCAGTTGAGTTGTGCTTTCAGTCTCGTATTTCATTCAACCACCAGTGGTCACCAGACAGCAACCATTGGCGGCCGAGTGGGACACCAGTGAGAACACCAGCCGGGTCACCAAAATCTGGTCCCTCTATAGTGAGGTCCACTTTATAATGGCAGTATTTGATCAAATTGGTGTTGCTCTATCCTTGTTTATCATTCGACACAGCAGATAGCGCTAACCTTTTCTACCTCTGCAACGTTGTCAGATCATTTTCTAACAATGTAGAAACATAATTAATTGACAGAATATTCAATCTCAATTATAAAAATATATTATTTAACTATTGAAAAATATGTTTTGTTTTCGACGAATGAAATATAATTGATTTTTTAAGAGGAATGAGCGGTTAATATTACAACAGATATACCGGTATCAGCTATCCTCTATAGAAGGCAGTGACCAGGCAGAGAATCGTAAAAACTGTGCTCCTATCTTTCATCACTAACATTATAACGTGGACCTCACAATAGGCCTCACTGATTGTTTCCGTTTTTCAAGTTATAATCTTTTGATATCGAATAATCTATTTTAATTGTGACTGTCAATTTTCCAGCATTTCAATGCCTTTATTATTTTCTTTAGGGATGAACTGGATGAACTCTTCTAGATAGCTGGGGCTGGAGATACATGACAACATTTCTCAGTGCAATGCATCGATGCTGATATGAGCTGGAGGACATCCTCATGTGACTTGAGTCATCGACCAGAGCCTTCAAGTGTGGCTGTTGACAGCTGGTGAGTGTTGTAACATACCTCTCTATCTTCACATTGTATTCTGTTCTTCTATTGAGCTTTGAATATTTATGCAGGCTTATAATAGGCCTTGCAGTCTATCACAAAACTGGATTACATATAATGCTCTCGTGCTTATAAATTGTTGAATGTGATGTGGAGCTAAGTGATGTTGATGAAACCTACCGAAAAACTTGTGATTTGAACAGTAGCTTCATTCTATGAAGTACTGCAAATCTTACATTTATCATGCCGCTTCCACACTATTGACAAGTGCCTACGAATGACGACGATCGCGAGAGTGTGGATGGCTACTATGCCACCGCTCGCCTTCAATCCCACCATATATATGTATACAGCGAGCCGCTTGACACTTAACAAGCGACTTGACGAGAGTGTGGTGCCGGCATGACGAATGCAATGCTGCAGAATTGAAGGCTTTTTTGTGTTGTTGTGGAGCTGCCAGCTGAGTTAGCTTTTGGGTGCCACATATTTCTTTCATTCTATTGAATTTATAATTTCCAATGCAATATACGCCGTAGAGCCAAGGAGAGCTTGTTCGCTATTGACAATTCAATGATTTTTTAATATTATTCTAGCTCATTATCAATTTAAAATATTCAGTGACTTGCTAAATCTCGTAAAAAACTATAATCGTTGAATTATTTTATAATATTAAATGAGTTTTCTTCTTACCCATACCCATTCCTCTATTTATGCTTATGTAGAATTGTGTTAGAAACTGAGCCGATATTTCATTTATTACATAGCCTCTTGTGCAGTAATAAATTGACGCTCTGATAATCTTAAATAATGTTCAATGTCTATTTGTGTCTATTATTGTGGTTGATAACTTTATTTTATTTCTAAATAAGGTGAATAAATGTAATTTATAGACATCTATTTGTCTTGCCTCAAAATACTTGAAATTGACACAATCACTTGGAAACTATCCTGTATTGTTTTATTATTATCTAGTAAACAACGCTGATCATGGATTGAGAATGTTGTAACAACTGATACTAGTATTTCGCTACTGTAATTCAACAAACGAGTGGTTATGACACTTCAATTTTTTTTTTATTCAATAAATTACATATGAAATTAATATATCATAGCTGTGATTTTGTTTTCAAGTTCAGTTATTTGCATTTGAATCACTTCTCCATGGTTTGCAATCCACCTCAAACCATCAATATTACTTGAATCTATTGAAAACATTGCACATAAATTGTACAAAATTATATTGATGAAGGAGATTTCATGGGAGGATATCCCTTGGTATAGACTGTTTGTGTCCCAAATTTCACTGTTATTTCAAGCCGATTTTGTTGATTACTGTCTTGAACAGGTGCGAGTGAGAGTGTATATAAACTGTACATTATTTTTAATTTATACATACAATATCATACATTATGCATTATGAGAGACTAACAGCATCACATAGCTCACAAAAAAGAACTATGTGGACTATCGCTCCGCAAACTAACAATGAAATTTGGAACATAAACGCGTCTATATCTTGTCCAGTCAATATAGGTAGACATAAAAGGGGTGTGCTTGCAATTTATATTGTAGTTCTGATTTTTCAATATTATTTGGGTACACAATAGAAGTCCAGATCCAATTTCTTCTCATGCAAAATTTCCTTGTGCTAGATACAGAGTGGCCAAAATCCTCGAATTTTCGGCTCATTTCCAGTTTTCAGCTATTTCTGCCAAATCTCATAATCGGACAGAAAAAATTGCTCTCGCCTTTTTTCAGATCATAGAATTCTGAATAAAATGAGATCATTCGAACTCTCTATCTTCAGGAGTACTGAGTTATGATTTTTTAAATGAGTGAAATTTGAAGAAAAAATCAATTTTGATGAATTTTAGTTTCTGATCAATCTTCTGATTGTTACAATTTAGGGCCGGTTTCCGAGCTTGGGATTTAGCTAAGTCCTAGACTTTAAACAGCTGGAGTCAGAAAATTGGTTTTACAAAACGGGGCGTAGTCGCAGTCATTGTCATAGTCACTTTTGATTAAATTTCGAAAAACTAGAAAATTGAACACAAAATAAATAGAGAGAAAATAGTGTAAAGTTTCAGCTATTTTGAATTATTTAGGAATGTCTAATTTCGTCAAGGAGAAACGTTTCCAATTATAGAAATGAGAAAATAAAAACTACGACTACTGTTATAAAAGCTGCGACTACGCCCCGTTTTGGAAAGTCAATTTTCTGACTCCAGCTGTTTAAAGTCTAGGACTTAGCTAAATCCCGAGCTCGGAAACCGGCCCTTAGATGTATAATTCAAAATCCCTCTGGGCGTATTTTTGTGCTCTACAATCTGAGATCAGGTAGAGTGCTCTATCTCATATAGATTTTCAGGTACACCTGACAAAAATGCTCCTTGTATTGTGAAAAACACCTAATTTTCAGCTTCACCATCATCACCAACCACATTGTCCTCACATTGATATTTCGCACAATGACATAAGTTCATGACATTATGTTCTATGAGAATCACCCGTTAGATGCACTTCATTTCCTAGTGGAGAGGCGCGCTTAAGGACACCTCAAGGATCAAATTTCAAACACTTATAACTTTTGACACAGTGCTCAGATTTCATCGTACTACACTTCATTCTTCTCGTCTCGTCAAGGCGGTCCAAAATCAAAGTCAAATTCGGTCGAAAAATGGAAAATTTATTGTTGAGTGTAAATTTTGCATGAAGAAATTTGATATGTACCCAATGATATATGAAAAATCAGAACCAATATAAATTGCATGCACCAATGTATATAGTGACTGGACTATTGGGATATCTTCTTATGCAATCTACTCTTATGACATCACTACGGTTCTAAGACTGAGCAAATGTGTTTTAAAGAAGTAATAGTTATATCAAACTGAAGCCAGTTTCTAGAACACTCATTAAGCTTCTTATATTGAATCTAATGAACAATCAAAGCTATAAATTCCATATAGATTTAATGGTGCATTAGATTCAAGATATAAGTGCCCTAGAAACCGGGTCTAAAAGATGTTTATAGTTCAAAGTATTCTCTAATACAACTTATAAGAGAATAATCAATGATATTACGAGCTTCTATATACTGTTATAACTTGCTGTATAAAAGTAGGCTACTATGGTGGGGTTCACGTTATAATGGCAGTATTTGATAACATTGGTGTTGCTTTTCATATGTCCATCGCTTGACAAATCAGATGGGGCTATCATTTTCTGGCTCGCAAATTTGCCAGATCGTTTTCAACAATTTGAAAATATAATTAATTAACAAAATATTCATCTAAACTATTTAAATTCATTATTCAATAATTGGGAAATATATTCTTAACGATTAAATATAATCATATTAATAAGAATAAACAGTTGATATTACATCTGATATACAGGTATCAGCTAAGGCAGTGGCAAGGCAGAGAATAGGCAATGCTGTTCCTATCTTTCTCCATTGCCATTATAACGTGGACCTCACTATAGTTTGTAAATCAATTGAAGAGCGGAATGTTTGCCATAGATCAACCAACCTTTGTTAGATGGTCGTCCTTGTCTTTGCATTCATTTTCCATCAAGTTGACTCCTTCGTTTGAGATTGATTGCTCCACTTGTACAGGATGGCTGATACCTGCAAATATATTATACATTATAGTTACAATAGATGATACACCCACAAATTATATGGACAAGTTCAGTATTTATTACTAACAGGTAACCCGTGCTCCGCAAGGTCCAATAAGCAGCTTGACAAACTAAAAACTTGACGTGCAACGAAATCTTGAAGAATTGAAAATAGTCCTATAACCATCCTTGGTGAATAACAAATGTACATGCAAATTTTTCAAGTTAATCAGTCCAGTAGTTCAACGTGATGATGCGTCATTCGTGAATTTGAAAGCGCTGCTCTTTTTTGACCAGTTTTCAACATTGATGCTGTCTTAATTAGCTATAATCCGAGCAAACCTTAGTTTGCAGCACGGGGCTTTATGGCCAAGAATACTATTCCAATATAACCATAGGAGCACACTGTTGCCGATTCTATCAAAATGTCTACGCTATCTTTTTCGCTCTTTCTCTAGCACCATTGGCTCTCTGGATTCGGTGAAATCTGGCTACACTGTACTCCGTAAGAGCAATGCTGCAATACAAGGTTTGCACCAACTATATATTAATAAGTAGCTGTGAAAAGCAACTTATGAGAGTTCATAGGTTTCATTGCAGGGAAATAATAGATTCATTTCAACACAGAATATTCAAATTAATATAAATAGTACTGTATACTTATTA
>NC_052515.1:4705847-4713347 GCF_014356525.2 Nilaparvata lugens
TGATAGTCTGTCACACTTTTTGACGTCTGCAACATCAAATGAATTACCATTTTTGTGCGGCGGCTATATAGGAGTTTCACATCAAACTGTCAGCATTAGTTAAATGGGGAACATTGATATTATCCCATAAGGAGTGCTGACGTTCATTGTAAATCTCACAATAGTTGGATTCACATAAATCTGTCAGCATTATTTAATGGGACGCATTGATGTTATTCCATAAGGAATACTGACAGTCTGAAGCAATTGAAGCTACAGAGAGATTCATATTAAGCGGTCAGTATTGCTTGAATATGAAGAATCTATGTTATTTCATAAGGAATGGTGACAGATTGCAGTGAATCTGACAACAGTGTAATAATTCGTTTCCTGTTCTGGTTTTGAGCATATCAAACACTTTTCACAAGGTCTGACACTTTTCCTGATTCCTGACACTTTTCATGATTTTCAACAGTTTTGGCCAATGACACATTTTTTCATCTACTTGTCACCAGTTTTTACGGCAATTTTTAGAGAAATTAAACGTGTTACTGATGCTTGATGGACATAAAACCAGTTTTTCGTCCATTTTTAGAGAAATTAAACGTGTTGCTGATGCTTGATGGACATAAAACCAGTTTTTCGTCCATTTATAGAGAAATTAAACGTGTTACTGATGCTTGATGGACATTAAATGATGGACAGTTTTTCCGTAGGAGAAGTTTATGACCTGAGGTGGATCTCATGAGTATAAAAGGTGAGTACAGACTTGTGCGCCACGAACATGCGCATTTCACTCTTCATCAGCTGATGCTATGATTTTTATCTGTATCTTGAAGTATCTTCTCGCTTTCAATATTGGGAGATGGGACGGCTACTTATCTAAGTAGCGTACCTTATTAAGGCTATTCACACTCTCAACTATTTTTGGACGTACGGTTTTTTGCCCTCCTTAAGATAAAACGGAACTTGATAAACATCATCTGTTCAATATAATAGAATTTATAAATACGGCAAAAACCGTAGGTTCAAAAATCGTTGTGTGTGTGAATAGCCTTGGATAAGGTACGCAGAAATACGTCTTCGAAAGAAGTAGCCGTCTCATCTCCCAATATGGAAAGCTACGCTACGTTGATATGAACGGGACACATTCGTAGCTTGGATTTAACATTGAGAGATAGGATGTATTTGAGCGTAGAGTAAGAAAGTATGAAGAGACATTGTTTAGAGACTTACTGTTTCTGTACAAATACAATAACCAAAAACTTCACAAACATAAAAAATCTGTGTGGTACACGCACACAACTTTCCTTGCTCATTAAACTGTAAGCCTCATTCTTAGATGAGAATAATTTAGGGGAATAATATAATGACGATTGGCGGCAAAATATTTGCAACTACGATCAGACTACTTTATATGTGTATATATAATGTTTTTCAGAGTACTTTTCCTTTGTGTAAATTGTGAAATTCGATGATTTTTTCAAAAGTCGTCAAAACAGCTGTTCTACAGATGAACTATCTCGACTATGACTGTGTTCTTTTTATAAACTGCTCTACCTACCTACCTCATGCACGAGAAAAAGGTTACAAAGTCCATTTCTCAAGGATGGAGTGGACCCCCCATAAGTTTTCCAGGGAAAAAGACTAATGCCAGTTGATAGAGCTGATAAATTACTATACAGGGTATGAATTTGAAAAAAATCGGTCAAGTAATTTGAGAAATCGTGAAAAAACAGGTTTTTAGTCATTATCCGCCATTTTTCTCAACAATATTACAGAGCTCCTGGAATTTTCCCAGAAATAAGACTCATGTCAGTTGATAGGGCTTATAAATAGCTATCCATGGTATAAATTTGGAGAATATCGTTAGAGCCATTTTCGAGAAAAACGTGAAAAACATGGTTTTTTAGTAATTATCCGCCATTTTTCCGCCATCTTGAATTGAATTTTATTGAATTTCTTATTGTCGGATCCTTATGGTATAAGGACCTTAAGTCCATAAATTTCAAGTCGATTGGTTAATTAGGAATGGAGTTATCGTGTTCACAGACATACACACATACACACACACACACATACACACACACAGACCAACACCCAAAAATCATGTTTTTGGACTCAGGGGACCTTGAAACGTATAGAAAACTTGAAATTAGGGTACCTTAATTTTTTTGGAAAGCAATACTTTCCTACCTATGGTAATAGGGCAAGGAAAGTAAAAAGTCTTCAAATCATTATTTTTATAACCTTCAACTTCTCTAAATACAATTTATGAGTTCATAAATCGCTTCCGGAGGTTTGGAACTCACCTAAATCTGTAGGGATTTCTCTTTTCTCATCATCAGTTTCATAACTCACGCACAAGCCTGTAGCTCATGTGGGCATCATCCTTTGCAAAAAATATCTTCTCCAACACCTCAGAGTCATAAAATTATGAAATGTCACAAATCTTCTTATTTAATATGAATAATTACCACAATATCAACTTCTCAACTACACAAAAAAATTATATAATCTTAAACTCCTCTAAATACTTCGATTGTATGGTTTGAGATGTTGTGGTATTTCTCCATAATGAAAGAATAAGACTTTGATATTGTCAATACCACTTTTATTTATTCGAAAATTAATTATAATTCAGTTCCAGGTATTGACAATATCAAAGTCTTATTCTTTCAATCTCTAAATACAATTTATGCGTTCATAAATCGCTTCCCGGAGGTTTGGAACTCACCTGAATATGTAGAGATTTCTCATTTCTCATCATCATCCGTCTCATAACTCATGCACAAGCCTGGAGGTCTTGTGGGCATCATCCTTTGCAAAAAATTATCTTCTCCAACACCTCAGAGTCATTAAATTATGAAATGTCACAAATGAAATTCCACTTTAAATCCATGATTGAGAATCAGATCTTGTGAATGTCACGAGCCAAATTTCACCTGAAAACTCTGAGAATATATCTTTCATCAACACTGAATTCCCAAAAAAGCTTCCCACGATTTTGTGGAAATCTAGAAGACATAACCTCATTTCGGACTTTTAATGTTACCTAAATTTGGGAGGGAATAGTACAAGGTATTCTTAGTTTTTATCTCCCGATCTGTGCTTCATTGTAAAAAAGAATTAATAAGATAATGAATGAAAAAGCCTAAGAAATTAAGATAAGAATAAGAATAAACTCAGAGTTCATCAGAGATTGACAATGGTATAATAACCGAAACCGGTCTTTCTAAGTATCAATAAATCTGTGGTTTTTGACAATTTCTTAGTCTTTTTCATTTAATATGAATAATACCACAATATCAACTTCTCAACTACACAAAAAGTAAATAAGATAAGATGAGATTTCAATTCTTAAATCTTCTTAAAAATACTGATTAGTTCAAGTATAAGATAAGAATAAGAATTAACTCAGAGTTTATCAGATATTGACAATGGTGTAATAACCGAAACCGGTCTTTCTAAGTATCAATACATATGTGGTTTTTGACAATTTCTTAGTCTTTTCATTCAATATGAATAATTACCTCAATATCAACTTCTCAACTACACAAAAAGTAAAAAGATAAGATGAGATTTCACTCTCTTAAATCTTCTCAAATACTCATTAGTTCACAAGATTTGACACAGACATAGTGACTTTGAAATCCTGCTAAGCTCCTACCATTTAGATTCAAACCAACAAAGATAAGTCTTTCAAGAGCTTATTGAAAGCACGCTTCTCGTACAAGAGTTGAGTATTGGAAAAAGGATATATTACTCAAATATATATCACTATATATACATGGGTTTTACATATGTATATACATTACTTGTCTTGTAGCTCCCGGCACTACAGTGAGATTGAGTGGCAGTATTGGTTGAGAGGGAAGTAAGCATGTTATTTATGAGGATAGATGACAGTTCAAAGTGAAACTTCGAGTGGAAATTCTTCTCAGCGACAAGACTTATTACTTTCAAAGTCGAACCTGACTTTTGCATGTGGAAAGCGGTTTAGAAAATTTATAACTCGCAAGAATTTCTTCATAAACTGCTACTGCGGTGCCTTGCGACTCTTAGGTGAAGATCTTGGAAATGGTTTTGAATATTCTCGAAGGTGGAAAGGTGTCGTGTAAGGTTCTATAGTTGCAGAGAGAAGTAGCTCAAGGTTATCCTTATTTCTTCCTTCTCAATCATTTTGATATATGTTTGTTAATGATGAGTGAAATTTGTTGAAATAGAGAATAAAGTGCCTTGAGACTCATAGGTGGAAGGTGTTGGAAATGGTTTGGAATATTCTCGAAGGTGGAAAGGTGTCGTATGAGGTTAAATAGTTGAAGGGAGAAGCAGCTCAAGGTTATCCTAATCCTTCTCTCCCAATCATTTTGATATTATGTTTATTAATGATGAGTGAAATTTGTTGAAATGGAGAATAGAGTGCCTTGAGACTCATAGGTGGAAGGTGTTGGAAATGGTTTGGAATATTCTCGAAGGTGGAAAGGTGTCGTATGAGGTTAAATAGTTGAAGGGAGAAGCAGCTCAAGGTTATCCTTATTTATTCCTTCTCAATCATTTTGATATAAATGTGCAATTATTATGAGTGAAATTTGTTGAAATAAAAAATAAAGTGCCTTGAGACTCATAGGTGGAAGATGTTGGAAATGGTTTGGAATATTCTTGAAAGAGAAGAGGTGCCGTATGAGATTGAATAATGTAAGTTGGAGAGAAAAGAAGCTCAAGGTGATCCTTTCTATATTTTCTTCCAATCATTTCTGATACATGTTCGTTGATGATATGTGATATTTGTTGGAATGTTAATGTCATGAAGATGAAAATTAAATATGTTATGAATACATACTCATCATTCTACAGGAATGCAAGGAGTTCTACTATTTTACACAAAGTATGTCCAAAATACTCAAGGCTTGTAGAATGATACTCTAAAGGTGCGTACAGATATACGCGCCGCGAACATGAGCAATTCACTTTTAATCAGCTGATGCCAAGCTTTTTATATCTGTATCTTACCGTTTCTGTAAAAATACAGATATAGTCAGCTGATTAAAAGTGAATTGCTCATGTTCGCGGCGCGTATATCTGTACGCACCTTTAGATAACATCAAGATGGATTCCTATACGTATCAGTAAAAGTGAAAGTTTCCGGCACAGTGAAAATAAAATCCCCATGATTTCTAATTGGACTATTCCTACTCAGCCCAAACCAGCAAGTATGAATAGTCCATTAGAACACATGGAAATGATATTCTCACTGTATCGGACACGTTCACTGATACTGATGTGTGGAAATCTAGCTCTAAAGTGTGATACAATGAGATCTCTGAAGAAAGTATCAGTTTGATAGGTATCACTTTATGATTCATGATTCTTTATTTATTCATACAATAAATACATCATCAAAAACTAAGTACTTGTTATGGAATAAAAAAAGAAAGGTAAAGAGAAAGAAATAAACATAAAGTTTGATGAAATCCATGAGAAGGTAGACAAATAATAGAGTGGAAAGAAGAGAGCAGAAGAAGTCTGATAAAGAGAAGCAAGATAAAACTGAAGGCAAAAGAAATTGACGAGCATGCTAGAGCAGAGACGATAAAGTGAAGCTATAATGTGAACGGCGGACCAATCACAAGACAGATCCAGCCTAAACCACGCCCACAGGCACTCTTCCAAGCCAAGCTTCCCCTACTCACTCTCTCTGATCAGTCGACAATTAGTTCTACATTCCGCCAGTAGGTGGCAGAAGGTACTGGGTCATGATTTCACATTAGGTACAACCATAGAGAAACAATAGCATAAGTAGATATCCATAGATACCATGGATATCTCATGGTATAGGGCGTTTATGTCGCAACTTTTACTGTTATCTCAAGCCGATAGTTCATATAATTCATTCCCGTGAAGCTGTGTGACACTGGTAGTCTCTCATATTGTGCCGTTCATACACTCTCATCTCAACAAAACAGTAAAATTCGACAATAATCAACAGTAATTGGCTTGAGATAACAGTAATAGTTGCGACATAAACGCCCTATACCATGGGATATCTACTTATATACGCTATTGTTTCTCTATGGTACAACTAACAGCAACTGTGTTCGTGTCGTCTTTGGGAATAAAAACTATCATTCTCTATTATTTTCTATTCACAAGGTAACTGGCCAGAAATCAGAGTACAGTAGTAGACTATTGAAAGAAATCAACTGAAAATGGTAAAACATTAGAACACGTGAAATATTCACAAGGTAACTGACAGTAATCAACGTACATAATTCAAATAATGGAAGAAATCAACTGAAAATGGGAAAACTTGAGAAATACACGTGAAAAAATGGAAAAAATATGAGAAACACATAAATATTTTTGAGGAGTGGTTCAAGACTCTCGGACATCTGCAGTGAATGGCTGGCTGTTGACCGAATTTCAGTCTGAGTGATAAAAAACTGGGTTTAGTAGCTCCTGGTTTTATAGTTGACAGTAAAAGTAGGGCTTTGAGGAACTGGTGGATCAGACTCCAAGGAATGCTGCAAACTCTGAAGAACGAATATTTTTGAAAAATGTGGAATGATCACTGTGATATATTATTACAATGTAATGTGATATAATTATCACAATGTATGTGAAAATAGTTATTTGTGCAACTAGGCGCAAAGTGACAGTTTGCTGCACCGAAAGAAACGTTTACGCCCGAGCCGTAGGCGAGGGCGGAATGGTTTCTTGAGTGCAGCAGAGGAACTTTGCGCACGTATTTCACATTAAGTTTTCCTACAGTTACCATTGATTATGAAAAGTGGGTAATTATGGGTAAAATTGCCTGAAATCCATCAAATAACTTAGTAGTGTTTGAATGGAGAGGCGCTGTGTGGTGTGTGCTGTGGTGGCACTGTGCTGTTGCTGTCCTCGATATAATATATAATGTAATAATTAGCGCGTTGTGCTTGGTTGCACCTCTGCTCATATAGCAGCCACAGCAGTCACTGCTACCAACTTCATTTTGATTTTGCTGCACTGTTGCTCCAATACCTACTAAGTATTTTTCGTTGCCATGTTGCAAATCTGGAGTGCAGAAAAATTTTTTCGCCACACTGCACAGAAAGCAGCTGTTTTCCAGTCCCTACGTAGATCTGAAAGACCTTGTTTGCAGACGACGTCAGAAAAGGTTTCTTTTCCGGTCTAGGCCAGAAGTTGTCTCTTTCCAGCGCTTATGGCTGGAAACAACGCGCTAATATTATTAATAAGTCATCCGCTAGATCGGGCGAGTGTCCACTTTCATAATAAGCTGAAGTCGCCATGATTTTAGTTCCAGTTTCGAATCAAACTAATTCGCTTCGCAACCAGTTTTTATTCAATTATTTATTGTTGATTAGTGCATTCCGAATTTTCAAAAATGCTTGAAGATGACTGTGGTATTCCAAGTGAAATTTTAAAAGAATCTGAAATCATGACTGCAAATCTTCTACCACTAAAATCAAGAGATAGGTACGATAGCTTAACGAGTATTCTTTATTTTGTATTCTTTAT